>NW_021703772.1:105645309-105646116 GCF_005190385.1 Monodon monoceros | reverse complement strand
TGTGTGTGTGTGTGTGTGTGTGTGTGTGTGTGTGTGTGTGTGTGTGTTATGGAAAAATCTAAGAGCGTACATTATCACATCAGTGTTGTCTTGTGATTGATACTCTGACTGCCACATTTCCTGAAAGTAAGCATTTTTTATAAGGCTAATGTATTCAAGAATCAGTTGTTTTATGGAAAAGGTAGAATTTTTACTGCATCTTTTAAACAAGTAATATTTAGCTCCCCAGAAAGAATAAAGGCAGGCTTTCAGCTGTGGGAAACAAATGGATCAGTGTAATGAGGTTGGAATAGATCTGATTTGGACTAGGGATGGTGAGAGGAGGATACCAACTAAATAAACCAACCACACACACTGGGAACAAGTGTAGAAAATTAAGAGGGGAAGAATAATCAGCTCCCTCTTGAAAAATTGTTGATCTTGGTTTATGGGTGGTAGTAGTAGCAGGGATTGAGAGAAGATTAGTTGAAGAAATAATGTGAAGGCAGAATGGGGTTAAATTAAATAGATGAACTGGGCTGTGAGGGAGAGAAGGGTGGCTGTCAGTATCTGGAAAACAATAGGGGTAGAATCAGGACCTAGGAGAATTGGAAGGGTTTCTAAGATTGGGAGAGATGGAAGAGATGCGTTTTGATAGAGAGAGAAAACAGAAAAGGTCATTTCAGACAACAGGGTTACCCTGTGTGAAGAGGTGAGTACTCAATGGCAAGGCATGTTTACAGTATTATAAGTAACTGAGCATGTTGGAATAATACGGTTCCTGTGTGTGTGTGTGTGTGTGTGTGTGTGTGTGTGTGTGTGTGTGTG
>NW_021703772.1:105574968-105645299 GCF_005190385.1 Monodon monoceros | reverse complement strand
TGTGTGTGTGTGTGTGTGTGTGTGTGTGTGTGTGTGTGTGTGTGTGCGGGCATGCACATGTGCACATTTGGGCCAGGGATGCTGAAAAGATGATACCACTCACGTGTTGGGGGAATTTAATGGGTGAAGAGGGCATGAAGTTAGAGAAAGTCAGGAGCCAAATCTTAGATGGTCTTATATAGAATCCCACTGAGCCTGGGCTTTATCTGGACATGTGTTGTCATTAAGAAGATCTGTGATGGGCTTCCCTGGTGGCGCAGTGGTTGAGAGTCTGCCTGCAGTTGCAGAGCACACGGGTTTGTGCCCCGGTCCGGGAAGATCTCACATGCCGCGGAGCGGCTGGTCCCGTGAGTCATGGCCGCTGAGCCTGCGCGTCCGGAGCCTGTGCTTTGCAACGGGAGAGGCCACAACAGTGAGAGGCCCGCGTACCGAAAAAAAAAAATCTGTGATGAGATTTTCAGTTTTGAAAGATCTGTACTTATCATGGACAAAGAAGGGAGGTAGGATAGAGAAAAAATCAAGTCATCCTATTTATCCCAGCAGTCCTCAAACTTTACGTTGTATATTAATCCCCTGAGGATCTTGTGAAAACACAGATTTTGATTCACTGTTTAGAGCCTGAGTTTCTGTATTTATAAGATTTCTATCCGTCAGAAGATACCAGCCTACTGATCCACGGGCAGGAATTTGCATAGCAAGGGTTAAAAGGTCATTTTTCTGACCGTGGTGAAGTTTTGAGGCTGTAACTGTTGCTATACACCAGTTTAGTCTTAACTACTTGATTTCCTGATTTGTCGTATTCCTGAATTTCAATTATTAATTGCTATAACTTTGAAGAATTTTCACACAGGCCTGTTTTCTCTGGGTCTTTGACTCCATGTAAATCAAAAACACATCATATTGAAGTGTTTGTTTTCTTCATGAACTTACATGTCTGATTTTCATGAAGTTATATGTCTAACTGATTTTTCTAATAGAAATATAAAAAACTAATAACAAAATTGTAATGCATTTTTCTAATACTCACAGGATGAAGTTTTTACTCTAACCTGGAGAGGTGGTGTGAATTTTAAAATGTTCCTTTTCAATCTATGTTTGAACATTCGTGTAATGAGGCTTCTGTTTCCTCTCCTGTACAAACTGATTTGAGAATCCATACTTGTCAGTGAAAGGGGTTTTCTTATGTTTCCATATTCTGCCAGTGATGTGTGCATGTTGCTGTTTTTGGTCATTGATTTTAGATCAAAGAGTTACCGGGTATTCATTTTTGAAACACAAGAAAAAAAGAAAAGGAAAACTTCTGCCAAACTTTTATTTTTGTATGTTGTGTCAAGCCATTCCCTAAAGTCACTCTTCCTTCATTATCTGACATAAACTTTGTATATGATTTGCAAGAATAATGGACGTATAGGAGTTTGATTTATTTGTGAAATATTTTCTCAGACTCACTTGTGGCTTTTATTTCTTCCTACCTCATGTTTATTATTTCTTATATTCTGGACCCATTTCTAGTTTCACCTGGGAAATTTGCTTACTCAAAATATCCTCCAAGTTCCTCTTACAAAAATTAGATGCCTATCAAATAAAAAGAAAAAGGTGGTGACAAAATTTTTTAATTAAAAAAAAAAAAAGCATCCATTAGATATATTGTCAAAAACTGTGAAGGATCAGAGATTTTACTTTCTTGCAAGCCAACAAGTTCACTTGCCAGTTTCAGTGTCCTGCAAGAAAATGCAAGCAAAACTCCTGGGTCAGAATCATAGGACATTTACTCATGGAACAGGGCAGGGCATGACCTTCTCAATCCTGTCAGTTTCCTTGCTGCCCCAGGCTAGTTCCACAAGGGGGAGGTAGAGAGCCCCATATGGATGCTGCCCATACAGCGAGTTCCCGTCACAGCTGAGAAATACAGAGCTTAGGGAATCCAAATCTTTTATAATGGGCCTCAAGCAAACCTGCCCAATCATTCCGCTAGAGGGAGACATGACCTTTATTATATGCATAGTAAACAAATCTGCCCTCTGCTCTGAAGGGAGACACCATTCCTATATTCCTAGGCTGTTCACTCTACAAACATCCCTGAAAAGACAGTTGAACAGAAAATCTGTCAGTGCCACCGGGTGAAAGAGGTATAGGAAAGTGAGAGACCCGTGGAGAATTGTCTCCCAACACTTATAAATGGATTTCTCTAATTTAAGATGTAAGCTTTTATTTTTGTCTATTGAGTCAAGACATTCCCTAAAGCTATTCTTCCTTCTTTATCTAATATAAACTTTTTATATGATTTGCTAGAATAATGGATGTATAGGAGTTTGATTTAGTTGTGAAATATTGACAAATATAAAAAGTTATTTTTTTAATTTCATTTTGAACTGCTGTCACCATGAAAAGTCATTATTACATTTCTCAAAGAAGGCAGCATTAAAGAGCTTTGGATTTTGAAAGTCATGGATTTAATTGTGGCTCAGCTATACCTAGATGAATAACTTTGGACAATATGCCTTTCCTGTCTAAACCTCAGACACCAGGAATCTAGGGGAGGCATACTGGTGTTTCTGCAATGCTAATCTCCCAGCACAATGCCTGGGTCATCGAACACAATCACTAAATATGTTTGCCTTTCATGCCCTTCTCTCCTTTCCTTACTCTGGGAGTTTACTCCTATAAATAAGAGCATACTCAACCTTTTTTTTTTTTTTGTGGTACGCGGTCCTCTCACTGTTGTGGCCTCTCCCATTGCAGAGCACAGCCTCTGGACGCGCAGGCTCAGCGGCCATGGCTCATGGGCCTAGCCGCTCCGCGGTGTGTGGAATCTTCCCGGACCGGGGCACGAACCCGTGTCCCCTGCATCGGCAGGTGGACTCTCAACCATTGGGCCACCAGGGAAGCCCTGAGCATACTCAACTTCTGACTCAATTCTAAATATTCATGAGAAGAGCTGACCTGTCTGCTATTTACTTTCAAATTATTCTCTGGCTAGTCAAAGCAGGAAAAGTAAAAGGAGATATAATCTGGACCAGTATATTTAGAGGTACAAAAAAGCAGATATGGTGGACCACAAACCTTACTGCAAAATAATTTTAAGAAAGTAAAATTGATTGGAGTTATCTTTAGGCACCTTGCAAAGCAATTGGAAAAGAACACAAACTTCTGAGCTATGCCCACCTTAAACCTAATTCCGTTGCTTAGTTCATAAACTAGTAAAGTTATCAGACCTGGATGGCTTCAATTTTCTGTGAATGAAATGAGCTTTAAAATATGTATCTATGCTATTGTTGGGATTAAGAGACATAGAGCATGAAACACCTAACACACTATAGTGTAGCTGCAAAAAAAATATTTTCTTCTGCCAAAAATTTGTTACTTCTTCCCTCTCTCTAAAATTTATGTTGGAAAGCTTTTTCCTCACTGTGCATTTGTGGACTTCCTGATAATGTTTGAGAAACATCTCACTTGATCTTGGTCTTCATTCCAACTACTACCCTGTTTCTTTCTCACTCTAACTACCAGAGTTCTCCAACGAGCGACCAGTGTCTGTGGTTTTTTAATGAATTTTCTTAAGCATGACCCCTCTTACCGACCACAGTCCTGAAATAAATCCATCTAAATCCAATACCAAATCACCCACTTGGCCATTCTTTCAAATATGGTTCATGCTGTATTGTGTGGTATATTTTCCAAAAATAGCCACAGCAATATTGCTAGTTCCCCATACTCTTTGAGAACCTTGTCACTTCCCATCAAGAGATCAACTATTTCCCCTCTCTTTGGGCAGACCCCTGACTACCAAGACATGGAAGCAACCTAAATGTCCATTGACAGTGGAAGGGATAAAGAAGATGTGGAACATATATACAATGGAATATCCCTCAGCCATAAAAAAAGAATGAAATAATGCCATTTGCAGCAACATGGATGGACCTAGAGATTAGCATACTAAGTGAAGTAAATCAGACAGAGAGAGACAAATATCATATCATATGATATCACTTATATGCAGAATCTAAAAAAAAAAACTGATACAAATAAACTTATTTACAAAACAGAAACAGACTCACAGATTTAGAGGATGAACTTATGGTTACCGGGGGGAAGGATGGTGGGGGAGGGATAGATTGCGAGTTTGGAGTTTGATGTACACACTGCTATATTTAAAGTAGATAACCAACAAGGACCTACTGTAATAAATGAATGAATAAATAAATAAATAAATAAATAAAATAATTAAAAAGAAAATGACAGAAACCATGCTATGTGACTTCCAAAGTTAGGTCAGGTCATAAAAGTAATCTAGCTTCTTCCTGACTCTCTGTTGGCATACTTGCCCTTTGAGCCTAGTCATCATGCTTTGAAAAGGCCAGGCCACAGAGTAAGGCTCTGTGTGGTGTTCCAGCTACCAGACCATCTAAGGTCTCAGTTGACAGCCCAGTTCAGCCACCAGACATTACTGAATGGCCTTCAGGTGATGCCAGCTTTACTTCTTGCTAAAGGAGGCCCCAGACATGGTGGAACAGAGACAATCTATTCCCAGTATGCCTTGCCTGAATTCCTGAGCATGAATTCTATAAACTGAATAAATGTCTCATATCATTAAGTTTTGAGGTAATTTGTTACTCAGAACTGGTAAATGGAACATCCTCTTTACCAACAATTCCTTCTGGAATTTTTCTCCTATTCAAGTGCGGGGAAATACTTCAGTGCTCTAGACTTTCTCCCTAATCCTTTCAGGATTCTACTTCTCTTCTGCTCTGACCCTGTATTAATCCCAATATTTTCCACCTAGATCTTTTCTCCCAGCTTTATACTGTCCATTTTGTAGAGCATAAATCCATGCTAAGTGTCTTTAAGCCTTGGTCTCAGGACAACAATTCCTTGGGAGCAAGGTCCTGCGAATCAAGGTTTAAGGAGAATCTCACCCTCAGGATCCTGCAAGTTTGGAGCATAGGCACCTCACTTGCCTCATCTTCTTAATGAGGGCTTCTTAAGAGCCATTCTTCTTAATCTCTCTCTAAATATATTTCCTTGCCAAACCCTAGTCCTGTATCTGTAATTCAGTGATAAAATGAGCAAGCTCATGAGTTTGACTTTCTGGGTTTGAGTCCCAAATTTGCAACTAACAAGCAACTTCATGGCGGGAGGTTTTGTCATCTATTAAATGGGGATAGTGGTATTATGTATCTCTTAGGACTAATGGTGATATTAAATGAATTAATGAAATTAAAGACCTTCAAACAGTACCTGTAAAACAAGCAATGTTGGCTATTATTATTCTCTATTATAATTGCTTTCATAATATTATGTGTCTCCTCATTATAACAATTTTCACATGTGTGAAATTGGATTTATGGTCAAAGCTGAAAATAACACTTCGTTTGAGTCTCTCTACTGCTGATGATAATACTAACATTATTTAACTCATTAAGCCCAAATTTAAAATAATCTTTCATCTACTGTCTTCCTTCAGCCAATTTTAGCAACTTTTCATACCAAAATCCATTTTACCCTTCTCTCTTTTTTTCTTCTGGTGTTTTGGCCTTCAGATAGTTGGTGAAATCCTGATAGTATGAGAGTTGGCACTTATGTGTATTTTACCAAAGTCTCAGTGGGATCACCACCCCCACTCAAAAAGTGAAGATAAATATATGTTGCAAGTAGCATCTCTATGGCCACTTGTTGCCACTTCTGGCTGTCATGGCCCATTCACAACTAGATTCTTCCAAGATGACTTATTGTGCTAAGTCATTTTTTCTCCATGCTAAGTCTTTTTTTCTCCATGTCTCTCTCAACAGAAATAAGCCTGAATTCCCTATTTCCTAGTACAATAATCTACACATCTCAGCTTTATTGTCAAGGCTATCAAAAAAAAAATAAACTCTATTAACTTATCTGGTCTCATTTTCCACTAATATATAAAATTCACTTTCCCAAGTAGATAGTCTCCTGAATGTGCTATAAAATAAAATTGCTAATTTAAATATGTGTCTTTGTGCATTGTAATTCATTATAGTTTTTTCATAATATACATGACCCTTTTTCAGCTTTGACCTTTCTAATTGACCATGCTTAGCGTATAAGTATTATTATTATTAAGCATTGTTCAATATTGCAAAATATTGAAGGTAATTTTCCAATCAAATAAGTGAATTGCAGAAGGAACTTTTAAAGGATGTTGGAAGGAAAATCTGTCTTGGAAGTCTATCAATTTGATTTATTAAAGAAAAGAAAAAAATAATGATTTTGCAGGGTGATATCTCAGACAGCCTGTATTTTGCAAGAGAACTTTCCTTCCTATACATATTGGACAGTTTATACATAATTAATCTGTGACAAAATATTGATAAATGGCAGATAAGACTTCCCTAAGGAGTAGAACAAGTAGCAGGTGACTGAGCATCTTGGAAAGCTGTGACTGATGCATTCCCTCAAGACCCTGTTATTTGCATCTGGAATACCTCTAATTTGAAAATGAAAAGCTGGCATGGGAAGTCTATTGGGATACCTACTTTCAAGTTGAAGAAGTAACATCTGATCCTCACCCTCATCATTTACAATATTTAATATCAAACATTAGGCCTATTAACAGAAAAGTATAAAATCAAATGTATTTGCTCCAAAAACATAATGCATTTATGATGAAGAAAATGCAAATTGCCCCAGAGAAAACTGCCTTATCCCTGATATTTAATGACCAACAATAACAATGAACTAAAAGGTGCAGAACATCTGAATTCTGCTAGAAGATTGAAAAACATGAATTCATCCTGACTTATGTTTGAAGCACTGTCTATTGGATTGAAGAATGGTTAACAGGCTAAATGCAAAGCTAGTTGATAAATAGAAGCATATTCAGCTAGGAGGCTTTCCTACCATGAGGATGAGAGTTGGTTGCATTTAATTTGTCTTTGTTATTAATGATATGGAACCGAGGATAAACAACAGATAAATTAAATGAGCAGGAGATCAGAAAGAGGTGCACAACAGTGCAATACAATGATGAGGCCCAAAGCGAGTTGCAAATCCATAATACACCCAAGACATGACAAAGCACTATTCAAACCAAAAAATAACAAAATGCACATAAAAACAAACACAATACTCAAATTCAGAAAAAAATAAAAAATATATAAGAAAGCATCAAGTTAAAATAAGACTTGAAGGGCTTAGAGTAATTCATATGTGTGGTTTTAAAGACCTTATCTAAGATGATGGAGTAGAAGGACGTGCGCTCATTCCCTCTTGAGACAGCACAGGAATCACCACTAACTGCTGAGAAATCATCGACAGGAAGATACTGGAACTCACCAAAAAAGACGCCACACATCCAAAGACAAAGAAGAAGCCACAGTGAGATGGTATAAGGGGTGCAATCACAATAAAATCAAACCCCATAACCTCTGGTTGGGTGACTCACAAACTTGAGAACAATTATGCCACAGAAGTCCACCCAGTGGAATGAAGGTTCTGAGCCCCATGTCAGTTTTCCCAACCTGGCAGTCAGGCAACAGAAGGACGAATTCCCAGAGTATCAAATTTTGAAGGCTAGTGGGATTTGATTGCAGGACTTCAACAGGATGGGGGGAAACAGAGACTCCACTCTTGGAGGACACACACAAAGTAGTGTATGCATCAGGACCTGGGGTAAAAAGCAGTGACCCTATAGGCGAATGAGCAAGACCTACCTGCTGGTGTTGGAGGGTCTCCTCCAGAAGCAGGGGATGGCTGTGGCTCACTTCAGGGACAAGGACACTGGCATCAGAAGTTCTGGGAAGAACTCCTGGGCATGGACCCTCCCAGAGTACACCATTAGCCCCATCAAAGAGCCTGTAGTCTCAGTGCTGGGTCACCTCAGGCCAAAAACCAAAAGGGAGAAAACTTAGCCCCACCCCTCAGCAGACAAGGGGATTAAAGTTTTACTGAGCTCTGCCTACCAAAGCAACACCCAGCTCTACCCACCACTAGTACCTCTCATCAGGAAGCTTGCACAAGCTTCTTAGATAGCCTCATCCACCAAAGGGCAGGTAGCAGAAGCAAGAAAAACTGCAATCCTACAGCCTGTGGAATGAAAACCACATTCACAGAAAGACAGACAAAAAGAAAAGGCAGAGGACTATGTACCAGAAGAAGGAACAAGATAAAACCCCTGAAAAACAACTAAATGAAGTGGAGATAGGCAACCTTCCAGAAAAAGAATTCAGAATAATGAGAGTGAAGAAGATCCAGGACCTCGGAAAAAGAATGGAGGCAAAGATTGAGAAGATGCAAGAAATGTTTAATAAAGACCTAGAAGAATTAAAGAACAAACAGCTAGAAGAATTAAAGAACAAACAAACACAGATGAACAATACAGTAACTGAAATGAAAAGTATACTAAAAGGAATCAATAGCAGAATAACTGAGGGAGAAAAACGGATAAGTGATGGGAAGACAGAATGGTGGAATTCACTGCCACAGAACGGAATAAAGAAAAAAGAATGAAAAGAAATGAAGACAGCCTAAGAGGCCTCTGGGACAATATTAAATGTGCCAACAGTTGCATTATAGGGGTCCCAGAAGGAGAAGAGAGAGAGAAAGGACCTGAGAAAATATTTGAAATGGTTATAGTAGAGCACTTCCCTAACATGGGAAAGGGAATAGCCACCCAAATCCAGGAGGTGCAGAGAGTCCCAGGCAGGATAAACCCAAGAAGCAACACATTGAGAAACATAGTAATCACACTGACAAAAATTAAAGACAAAGAAAAATGATTAAAAGCAACCAGGAACAATGACAAATAGCATATGAGAGAACTCTCATAATGTTAAAAGCTGATTTCTCAGCAGAAACTTTACAAGCCAGAAGGGAGTGGCATGATATATTTAAAGTGAAGAAAGGGAAGTATCTACAACTAAGATTACTCTACCCAGCAAAGATCTGATAGAGATTCGATGGAGAAATCAATAGCTTTACAGACAAGAAAAAGCTAAGAGAATTCAGCACCATGAAACCAGCTCTACAACAAATGCTACAGGAACTTCTTTAAGGGAGAAACAAAAGAGAAGAAAATGACCTAAAAACAAACCCAAAACAACTAAGAAAATGGTAATAGGAACATACATATAATTACCTTAAATGTGAACAGATTACATGCTCCAACCAAAGGACACAGGCTCACTTAATGGATACACAAACAAGACCCATGTATATGCTGTCTACAAGAGACTCACTACAGACCTAGGGACAAATATAGACTGAAAGTGAGGAGATGGAAATAGATATTCCATGCAAATGGAAATCAAAAGAAAGCTGGAGTAACAATACTCATATCTGATAAAATAGATTTTAAAATTAAGAATGTTACAAGAGGGCTTCACTGGTGGCACAGTGGTTGAGAGTCTGCCTGCAGATGCAGGGGACACAGGTTTGTGCCCGAGTCCAGGAGGATCCCAAATGCTGCAGAGCGGCTAGGCCCGTGAGCCATGGCTGCTGAACCTGCACGTCTGGAGCCTGTGCTCTGCGTACCACAAAAAAAAAAAAAAAAAAAAAAGAATGTTACAAGAGACAAGGAAGGACACTACATAATAATCAAGGATCATTCCAAGAAGAAGATATAACAATTATAAATATATAGCACCCAACATAGGAGCACCTCAATACATAAGGCAAATGTTAACACCTATAAAAGAGGAAATTGACAGTAACACAAATATAGTAGGGGACTTTAACACCTCACTTACACCAATGGACAGAAAATTAGTAAAGAAATGCAAGCTTTAAATGACACAATAGACCAGATAGATTTAATTGATATTTATAGGACATTCCATCCAAAAACAGCAGATTACACTTTCTTCTCAAGTGCACACGAAACATTCTTCAATATAGATCACAACTCGGGTCACAAATCAAGCCACAGTAAATTTAAGAAAATTGAAATCATATCAAACATCTTTTCTGAACAAAATGCTATGAGATTAGAAATAAATTGGAGGGAAAAAAATGTAAAAAAGACAAACACGTGGAGACTAAACAATACATTACTAAATAACCAAGAGATCACTAAAGAAATCAAAGAGGAAATCAAAAATACCTAGAGACAAATGATGATGAAAACAGGACTATCCAAAACCTATGGGATGCAGTAAAAGCAGTTCTAAGAGGGAAATTTATAGCAATACAACCCTACCTCAAGAAACAAGAAAAAACTCAAATCAAAAATCTAACCTTACACCTAAAGGAACTAGAGACAGAAGAACAAACAAAACCCAAAGTTAGTAGAAGGAAAGAAATCATAGCAATAAGAGCAGAAATAAATGAAATAGAAACAAAGAAAACAATAACAATGGTCAATAAAACTAAAAGCTGGGTTTTCAAGAAGATAAACAAAATTGATAAACCTTTACTGAGAGTCATCAAAGAAAAAGAGGGAGAGGACTCAAATCAATAAAATTAGAAATGAAAAAGAAGTTACAATGGACACCACAGAAATACAAAGCATCATAAGAGACTACTACAAGCAAATCTAGGCCAATAAAATGGACAACCTGGAAGAAATGGACAAATTCATAGAAAGATATAACCTTCCAAGACTGAACCAGGAAGAAACAGAAAATATGAACAGACCAATCACAAGTAATGAAATTGAACCTGTGATTGCAAATCTTCCAACAAACAAAAGTCCAGGACCAGATGGCTTCACAGGTGAATTCTATCAAACATTACGAGAAGTGCTAATACCCATCCTTCTCAAACACCTCCAAAAAATTGCAGAGGAAGGAACACTCCCAAACTCATTCTACAAGGCCACTATCACTCTGATACCAAAACCAGACAGAGACAGTACAAAAAAAGAAACTTACAGACCAATATCACTGATGAATATAGATGCAAAAATCCTCAACAAAATACTATCAAACAGAATCCAACGACACATTAAAAGAATCATACACCATGATCAAGTGGGATTTATCCCAGAGATGCAAGGATTCTTCAATATACTCAAATCAATAAATGTGATAGAACGTATTGAAGAATAAAAAGCATATGATCCTCTCAATAGATGCAGAAAAAGCTTTTGACAAATTTCCACACCCATTTATGATAAAAAAAAACTCTCCAGAAAGTGGGCATAGAGAGTACCTACCTCAACATAATGAAGGCCATATATGACAAACCCACAGCAAACATCATTCACAATGGTGAAAAACTGAAGGCATTTCCTCTAAGATCAGGAACAAGACAAGGATGTCCATTCTTGCCACTATTATTCAACATAGATTTGGAAGTCCTAGCCATGGTAATCAAAGAAGAAAAAGAAATACAAATTGGAAAAGAAGAAGTAAAACTGTCATTGTTTGCAGATGACAGGATAGTGTACATAGATAGTCCTAATGATACCACCAGAAAACTACTAGAGCTAATCAATGAATCTGGTAAATTTTCAGGGTACAAAATTAATGCACAGAAATCTCTTACATTCCTATACTGTAACAACGAAATATCAGAAAGAGAAAGGAAGGAAACAGTCCCATTCTCCCTTGCAACAATAAGAATAAAATCCCTTGGAATAAACCTACCTAAGAAGCCAAAAGACCTGTATGCAAAAAACTATAAGACACTGATGAAGGAAATCAAAGATGACACAAACAGATGGAGAGATATACCATGTTCTTGGATTGGAAGAATCAATATTCTGAAAATGACTGTACTACCCAAAGCAATCTACAGATTCAATGCAATCACTATCAAATTACCAATGGATTTTTCATAGAACTAGAACAAAAATTCTTAAAATTTGTATGGAGACACAAAAGACCCCGAATAGCCAAAGTAATCTTGAGGGGGAAAAAAATGAGCTGGGGGAATTAGACTCCCTGATTTCAGACTATACTACAAAGCTACAATAATCAATACAATATGATACTGGCACAAAAACAGAAATATAGATCAATGGAACAGGATAGAAAGCCCAGAGATAAACCCACGGACCTATGGTCAACTAATCTATGACAAAGGAGGCAAGGATATACAATGGAGAAAATACAGTCTCTTCAATAGTTGGTGCTGTGAAAATTGGACAGCTACACGTAAAAGAATTAAATTACAATACTCCCTAACACCATACACAAAAATAAACTCAAAATGGATTAGAGACCTAAATGTAAGATCAGACACTTTAAAACTCTTTGAGGAAAACATAGGCAGAACACCCTTTGACATAAATCACAGTAGGATCTTTTTTGACTCACTTCCTAGAGTAATGGAAATAAAACAAAAATAAACAAATGGGGCCTAATGAAACTTAAAAGTGTTTGCACAGCAAAGGAAATTATAAACAAGATGAAAAGACAACTCAAAAAATGAGAGAAAATATTTGCCAGTGAATCAACAAAGGATTAATCTCTAAAGTATATAAACAGCTCATGCAGTTCAATATTAATAAAACAAACAACCCAATCAAAAAATGGTCAGAAGACCTAAATAGACATTTCTCCAAAGAAGACATACAGATGGCCAAGAGGCACATGAAAAGCTGCTCAACATCACTAGTTATTAGAGAAATGCAAATCAAAACTGCAATGAGTTATTATCTCACACTCCTTAGAATGGGCATCATCAGGAAATCTCCAAACAACAAATGCTAGAGAGGGTGTTAAGAAAAGGGAACTCTCTTGCACTGTTGGTGGGAATGTAAATTGATACAGCCACTGTGGAGAACAGTATGGAGGTTCCTTAAAAATCTAAAAATAGAATTGCTATATGACCCAGGAATCCCACTCCTGGGCATATACCCAGAGAAAACCATAATTCAAAAAGACACATGCATGGCTTCCCTGGTGGTGCAGTGGTTGAGAGTCCGCCTGCCAATGCAGGGGACACAGGTTCGTGCCCCAGTCCGGGAGGATCCCACATGCCGCAGAGCAGCTGGGCCCATGAGCCATGGCCGCTGGGCCTGCACGTCCAGAGCCTGTGCTCCGCAACGGGAGAGGCCACAACAGTGAGAGGCCCACATACCGCAAAAAAAAAAGACACATGCACCCCAATGTTCATTGCAGCACTATTTACAATAGCCAGGTATTGGAAGCAACGTAAATGCCCATGGACAGATGAATGGATAAAAATGTGATACATATATACAATGGAATATTACTCAGCCATGAAAAGGAATGAAATTGGGTCATTTGTAGAGATGTGGATGGATCTAGAGACTGTCATACAGAGTTAAGTATGTCAGAAAGAGAAAAACAAATATATTAATGCATATATGTGGAATTTAGAAAAACGATATAGACGAACTGCTTTGCAAGGCAGAAAGAGAGGCACAGATGTGGAAAACAAACTTATGGACACCAAGGGGGAACTGTGGGGGAGTGATGGTGGTGGGATGAATTGGGAGGTTGCGATTGACATATGTACAGTAATAAGTATAAAATAGATAACTAATAAGAACCTGATGTATAAAAAATAAAATAAAATTAAAAATATCATATATGTGGTTTTAGTATGTTCAAGATGCCAGGGATCTCTTAGTACTATATTTACTTAGCCTTTGCTGTAATTCGTCACAATCGTCAAGTTAATGTATTAATATTTCTTGTGAATATTTACTTAAATGCCAATACTTTGCTTCTTTGTGTATGTTCTTCTGGAAAAAATGATATAAACCAAAGTAAAAAGTACAGTGATATAGCAAAAGTTCAGCTTTTTTATGACTTTTTTGAGGATCCTATCGGTATAAAAAGTGTTAGCAGTAATGCTGTGCCTCTTGCAGACATGAGGGGCACATAAATTGCCTCCTGAAATAGGCTACATCTGCTCTTGCTCTGTAGACCCTCACTTCCACTTTGTCCTGTTTTCTTGACTAAATACATTGAGATTTATTGCACAGGTTGGCGTGTTCACTTTCCATGAATTTAAAACTTTACAAAGCTATAGCCCCATTTTGGAGCTGCATTCTATGTGATCCTAATGATCTTTCCATTCTTTGAAAGTTCTTACAACAATTTTCCTGATTTTCCAAATTGTGAATCATAAAGGAGAAAATAGGAAAAGAAAAGTTAGACTTTGTGCAGGAAAAACAGATTCTTCAGAAGAGTGTTTGGCCCTCACCTCTGCACATATTATAGCTGATTGCTTTCTCTTTCTCTCTCTGTGGGAAGACAGAGCTAGAAGCAGCAATCAACATGAGAACCAATTTATTAACTCCAACTATAAAAGATTTCAAAAAGGCATATAACAAGTAACAAAATACTAAAAAAGAAAAAAAAAAAAACAAGAGGCTGCCAAGTTGGTCATAGATCCACAAAATTGTGTTGGCTCAGGCTATAGTAATTACATTAAAACATTCTTGGAACAGACACAATCAAGTATCAAATCATAGGCTCTCAGAATGGGAAGTAAGATGAGGTCATCTATATTAACCCTTTCACTAGATGCATAAATTCCAAATAAGTGATCCTGTACCCTCTTATTGCACACTTCTACTGATGGGGAATTCACTGCCCCACCAGACACTTCATTCCATTTGAGGACAATTATAATGATTTGAAAGTCCTTTCTTCCATTAAGCCCAAGTCTAGCTCCTCATAATTTTCACTTGTAGATGTTAGTTCTTTCTGTGGCTACAAAATGCAAAGAGCTTAACAATTATTCCTTAATACTAAATATGTGAAGACAGTAATCATGGTAACCTATGTCTTTGTAACAGGCTAAACACCATTTTTTTTCCAACTCTTCTCTTGATATGCTCTCGATTGCATACCCAACATTTTCTTGGCCTCTATCTCTTCATCCCCAGTTGATCTTGGTCACAGATATAAACGTTATCTTTGAAGACAAGTAGATCTGGCTATGAATCTATACTCCTCCACCTCTGGGAACTTAAAGGAACTGCAAAATTTCTCTAATACTCAATTTTATTCTTTATAAAATTGAGATAATTATAACATCTAGTTTAAAGGTTTAAAATGAGAATTAGGTAAAACAACATACTAAATTGAAGAGCAGTTTATGAGTATGAAGCTCTGCATCTATGCATAGTAACTTCCTTTTCCTCCCTAGTACCCAAGGTATGACTCATGAAAAGCTTTAAGTCTACAGATAACTCTTTAATAATTCCAATTACTCTTAATTCAAACCCTGGCCTAGGACTAGATGGATGTTTAAAGAATTGTGATTTGAGAGCAAATAAAGTAACCTTTTGCCTGCAAAAGTCTACCTCTCTGCCATTGTATTTTGATTCCTTCTGAATAATTTCTCAAATATCTTTTCTCTGTGAGAGCTGAATGATCAGGAAGTGTAGGGGAAAGTGAAAGAAGGTAGATAAAGATAAGATGAAGGTATGAATCACTGACCACCTGGAGAAGGTCAGCTCAGGAAGGATGCTTCTGCATGCCTGGGAAATGGGAAAACTACAGAGCAAGTAAGAAGGATGGTAATGGAGAAAGGGAACTATTTGGTTTATTCCAGTAAACCTGGGAGATTTATTTATATCATATTCTAGAATGGATTAGACTCATACCTAATTGGCATGGGAGGGACATTCCAGAGCCAACAGAAGATAGCTGACCCAAAGGGCAGGAAAGACTCATCTGACAAATTTTTTTAAAAATTTACCAGAAGAAGAATAATAAGAGCCAGGGCATAAGACTCATGGCAGGGCCTAAGGCAATCAACCAGGATCCAGGGGATGAATCAGGAGGCAGAAGTTAATGTGAGAAGGAGGATTCCGGATACCCCATGGAAGAACAAGGATGCTAGACTTGCATCACTAATGAACAATGGTCTCTGGGTACAGGAAGCGGGATTCTCCAAAGGTCCAGACAGAGATAAAATTCCAGACATATATCCTGTGTTGTCCAGAACCAAAGCAATATACTAGTTCAATTTTTTATATCCTTTTGCTAAGATACCTTTATCGTTCATGACGCAGAAATACTGGGAATGTAATAATATGCACAACTGGGCTAAATGGCACACCTAAATGATCATAGGCATGTTAACCATTAGCAGTGAAGCTGTTGGTCAGACCTGAGCACGTAAAGCAGGAGGGTCGTGATTAATGCATCAGGGCCTGAAGGAGCCACAACTATGTGTAGCCTTTTTTCTTATTTTACTTCTGACTATAGATAAAGGTGGTCCCTGTTTACTTGCCTTGCTTTAGAGAAACTCTATTTGGTTGTTTGTTTCATTGTGTGATATTTTTTAACTTACAAATAGATATGATTACTACATTCTTGACTACTGAATTCTGTCTCCTATTTCCCAGAAATGAAGTAAGAAAAATAATCCTTTTCTTGAATAGGAGAATTTAAAAAATATTTTTGTAAAAGAATAAATCAAGTCTATCATCTTAATCATGGCTCGAATAAATCTAATTTAGTTTTTAAGGACTTTTTTTAGCTCTAAATAATGTGTAATTTTAGTTCTTAAAAGGCTATCTTGAAAAAGGTCAGCTGTGGGCTATGATCCTTCTGTCAAGAGCCTTTACTTAAGGTGTGCATGTAAAGTGCCATAAAACTAGTGACTTCACTGTGCTCCTGCACACACACACACACACACACACACACACACAGACTCACACAAACACACACTGACCGCATAGCAGAGTGGAAAAGATCATGCTGCAGACTCAACCTAACCCAGATTCAACCCAAAGCCCCTGAACGTACTAGCTATGTGACCTTAGATGATATATTTAATGTCTCTGAACATCAAGTTTCCTTGCCTGCAAAACCTTTACACATTTATCGTACCAGTTTGAATAATGCTAACACTGTGTCTAGTAAATAGGTGTGTATCATATAGTGACCAATATTATCATCATCCATAGGTAGTAAGAATTTAGCATAGTGCCTTCTGCATAGATGCTATTTAAGAAATAGTGCCTAGTATTACAGTTATTACTCTTTTATCTTAGTATTAGGTGTGGATCATCAGATCAAACACCATATATATAACTGACACAAAATAAATGATAACTACACAGTGTGATATAAACTAAAAACTGTTCTTATACAAATAGAACAGGTGAGTGGCATCTATGTCAGGACCACACGACAGGAGGCTTGTGGTAAAGGGTACTGATAAGAGGGTGATTCATATTGCATATAAAGCTCCTGGTACCAAGCTAAACCCACAATAGTTGCTTATTAAATAGTCACTATCATAGTCTCCATAGCCAGTATCAGACCTAATAACTTTATCCATTGGCTCAATTGTCCCTCATATCAATACTGATTACTTATGCTGCTTAAGTGGGTTAACTTTGCTTTAAGAGGGCAGCTTTCATTTTCAATAAGCCTCCTGGTATTTTGTTTTGTTTTTTCAAAGAAGTGTTTAGACCTTTATTGAGACAAGGCTTATCTAAAACAAACACAAGCCTGTACGAAGAAAAGCGTCTAGTGAAAGGGAAGAGATGTCTGTGTCAGAATCATGGTAAATACAGGCAGATTGGATGTTTGTTGTTGATGCTTCTCCCTGACATGGACAGTCCATACATCATTCTATAAGCATGCAGCATTTAGGGGCTGAAATCACTGAACAAGCTCACTGCCAAGTGCAGACTGTGGGGCATAGACGTGACGGGATTTTTCTGTTAAGGAATTTCCTCCTCCATACACAGCTCTGAGACCTGGGACAACAATCTCTCCAATTTAAGAAGGTTAGTCTGCTTTAGCCAGGTTCAGTATTATGCTTCTGAGAAAAATGACTGTAATACAGCTAATAGAGAATCAAGCAAGCTAGTTTAAAAGTATTTTGTTATGTGTTTGTTTGTTTTTGTCATTGGTCATCTCTCATGTCCATCTAAGCCTGCTGTTAGGTTGAGATCCTGACAGTTGAACAAATTCACCCAAGATTCACTCTGAAAGCACACATATATACTCCAAACAGAAGAACAAATAGAAATCTTCAAGTACTATTTGACGAAAGCTTAAGAATAAATTGTATTTCATGTACCATAGATTTAGAAGTCATCCTTCTGTGTGCCTACAAGAAATCAAGCATAAGGTCTTAAATAAATGAAGTACTTCTGCCTTTCTCTTCTGAATGTTTTTGTTGATGTAGGTTTGTCAGCTATACACAGGAGAGCTCTAATACGTGTCATGTTTGATCCTTCGACTTGTGAGAAAGGGGTAGCCCATGTTTATGATTAAACACACAAAGTCATGGTCATCATGAATGAATTTCAGAGGTGTGGGCCCTCTAATTTTTTCATCATTTCTTTGATGACGTCCGAGACTCTGTTTTTAAGAGGGAACTACAAACTCCAGTACCCTTGGGGAATGAGCACCATGACTTAAGTTTATTCAGTATAAGTGGATATAAACCATCTTTACTGAAAATGGACACTGGTGAAAGAAAAAGAAGAGAGAACAAGATGATAGAAGATGAAAAAGGGATGTGATTGAGAGAGTAAAAGTGATGATGAGGACTGAAGGAAAACTTCACTGTTATTTGGCAGCAAGAATTGAAGATTCTAATTTTAAAAAGTGAATTTCTGTCAATCTCATATGGCAAAAGGAACAAGTCTGATGACCCATATAAAATTTGCTATGGAAATCTTGACTGGCCTCCAGGAAAACTGAGAAGCTTAAAACCTTTAGGTTTGCTGACTTCTACCTTTGCTTACATTCCTATCTCTTCAACTCAAAGTGCACCCATAGAAGTCTCAAATGACCATCCACTAACCTTCATTAAAGCCGTAACTGGTAGAGCTTTATGGAGCTCCCCTTGTCAAAGGTATTACTGATGCCTACTTTATATCAGATACCTACTTTATACCAGGTATTGCTACCTTTATACCAGGCATTACTACCGACCTTTATACCAGGTATTACTGATGCTTACTTTGTACTTTATACCAATAGTATAATACTTAATACTACTTCCTGTTTCTAGGGAATCAATAATCAATAAGAAACAGTCTTTGTCCTCAAGAAGTTTGTAATCTACTATAGTAGAAACAGGTTAAAATAAAGAAGATATTAAATAAGTTTATTAAAAAAAAAAGAAGTATGTGCTTAAAATGGACAATGTTTTTATTTCTCTTGGGTATATGCCAAAGAGTGGAATTGCTGGGTCATATGTTGACTACATTATTTAACCTTTGGAGGAACTGTCAGTTTCCCAAAGTGACAGTGCCACTTGCATTTCCACTATTAATATACATGGGTGCCTGTTTCTTCACAAATCCTTCAACATTTCTTATTATTTTTATTCCTGATTATAGCCATATTAAAGGATATGAAGTGGTGTCTCACACTTATGATTTGCATTTCTTTAATGGTGAATGACATTGAGTATACTTTCATGTGCTTTTCGTTGCAGACGGGGGAAATAGTCTGTTGAGAATTCTTTTCTATCCAACAAAAAGACATCCTAATTTTATTTTGTTGACTGATTAAAATATTTTGACCATGTACCATCTATATATATACTTATATAGCTTCTAGCTATAAAGTATATGCTTATGCTACTGAATTACTCATTTAGTAGCATATTTATATATTTCACAATAGTTTAAAATTACTTAAAATTTATAAAACTTGGCAAGTATATAAAAGAAAGATGAAAATATACAGAAGTTCTAATATTCACTTCTTCCATCTCAAGCAATAGAGCTTACTCCTTGGGTATTACCAGATAAATGTGGAACTTTTTGTTTAGAAAGGTATATTTTAATTTAATTTTCAGTATGAAATCCAGAAAATATGTCAAATTCCAAAGGGGATCCATATTTAATAATGGAATTTAGTCAACCTGAGATGTTAATAGAAAATGATTTGAGTGCTGGAGACCTGTCTGACACATTTTAAACAAAAGAGATTTGATAGCCACACATTTCTTAATTCATTTGCATTTATCCTGCTACTGCATAGCCTCCTTTATTTTTAAGGATCAAGCTATGACAAAACAGAAAACAGGATCTGGCCACGCTCAATTATACACTTCGGCTGTTTACTTTTCTGGCTTTAGTAAAAAATGATTTGTATGCTACTTGAAATGTATCCTTCATGATTATCCGGTGTAAAAAGTAATAATAAGATAAAGTTCTGTTTTTCCTTGATTGATCAAAGGAAGGACAGATTGCTGAAGGGCTTAAAGATGATTCACTCCATCTCCCTTTATCCTTCATATATGTTAAAAAACAAAACAAAAAAAGGCTCCTCATATTTCATAAACTAGTATCCAAATTCCTCTCATTATTTCATTTGATCATACCTTCAACTTGTAATACAGTAGAAGGAAAAAGTGTGCAACTTCCATTATATAAAGGAAGGAATTAAAGATAACGAAAAACTGGTGGTGGGAGCATGCACTACATCCTGAGCCCCAAGCCTGGGCCAAGGCCTCCTGCGGGCTGTGGTGGTGCTGCTTGGTGCTTAGGGGCCACCTTCCTGAGTCAAAACGTAAAGACTGCTGTGGCTGCTGGCAATACTCCCCAGGTTTTGAAAGCCTGGTGGGATGGAGGAGAAGGAACAGCAGGTAGCAGGTGAGGTCCCTGAGAAGGACACGGCAGCACCCAGATCATCCAGCTGCTTAAGTGAGCCAAGTCCAGCATCTCTAAAGATGAGTCAGAAGAGGCTGAGCGAATTTTGCATGATGCTCTTCATCTTGCTTGTCAGAATGATAACAAGAAGGACGTCAGTTACACTTAAAATAACTTAAAAATACAGATGAATAAAAATTAACATTTGTTAGTTATACTGCACTACGTGTAGGTACTTTAGCAATCTTTAAAAAATTCTAACCTAGGGCTTCCCTGGTGGCGCAGTGGTTGAGAGTCCACCTGCTGATGCAGGGGACACGGGTTGGTGCCCCGGTCCAGGAGGATCCCACATTCCGCAGAGCAGCTGGGCCCGTGGGCCATGGCCATTGAGCCTGTGCATCCAGAGCCTGTGCTCCGCAATGAGAGAGGCCACAACAGTGAGAGGCCCACACACCGCAAAAAAAAAAAAAAAAAAAAAAAAAAAAAATTCTAATCTAGACTGTGTGAATTAGCTATTTCTCCCCCATTTTACAGAAGGGAAAACAGAGTTAAAATGAAACATCACAAAATGAAAAGCAACCAACCCAAAATTTGATCCAAGTTCTTCTTATCATGGTTCAGTGTTTATTTATTCATTAAGTAAATACCTGCCAAACACCTGCTAGGTGCCAGGCACTATTATAGAAATCAGAGGTAAGGACATGATGGGAAGGTGACATCACAAAAATGACAGGAGTATTTATTTATAATTTATTAATCTCTGTGTGTGTGTGTGTGTGTGAGATGTGAACTTGAGCAGTGTTAACTATAGTTATCATGTTGTATGTTACATCCCTAGTATTTATTTATCTTATAACTGAAAGTTTGTACCTTTGACTGCTTTCCTTCAATTTCCACTTTCTCCACCCCTGCCTCTGGTAACCATAAGTCTGATCTACTTTTCTATGAGTTTTTGTTTTGTCTTGTATTTTACTTTGCTTTTTTCTTTAGACTCCACATATAAGTGAGATCATACAATATTTGTCTGTCTTTGTCTGACTTATTTCACTTAGCATAATGCCTTCAAGGTTCATCTGTGTTGTCACAAATGGTAGGGTTTCCTCATTTTTTATGGCTGGATAATATTCTATTGTATACAAACCATAGCTTCTTTACCCATTCATCCACAGATGGACACTTAAGTTGTTTTTAGGTCTTGGCTATTGTAAATGATACTGCTATGGACATGGGGGGTGGGTGCAGATATCTTATTGAGTTTTGTTTTCATTACCTTTGGATATGTTCCCATAAGTGAAATTGCTGGATTATATGGTAATTCTACATTTAATTTTTTGAGGGTTCTCCATGCTGTTTTCTACTGAGCATGCATAAAATGCTGCCTTCTGAGGGATTAGGAAAAAGCCACAAAATGAGAATTCATCACTGTGAATTTCACACTGTGAAGTTAACAGAGAGAAATTATAACAAAGAATCAGACAGAAATTATGGAGCTGAAGAATACAATGAATAATTTTTTTAAAAAATACAATAAAGTATCCACAGCAGACTTGATAAAATAGAAGATAGAATCTGTGAAGTCACAGGCAGTTCATATGAAATTATCCAGACAGAGGAGACAAAGGGGAAAAAAATTAAATAAGTGAAGAAAACCTACATGAATTATGGGACACGATAAAAAGAAACAATCTGCATATTACTGGAGTCTCAGAAGGAGGAGAGGGGGAGAAAGGGGGGAAGAAAGCTTATTTAAAGGAATAATAGCTGAAATTTTCAAAATCCAGGGAGAGATTTGGAGATCAAGCTCATGAAGTTCATAAGCTCCCCAAAAGTCTCAACAAAAAAGATCTTCAAGATATATTATAAGAAAACTCTCTAAAATCAAAAAGAGAATTTTAAAAGAAGGAAGAAAAAAATAATTCCTCACATACAAGGGAATGACTGGATTTCACTGGATATCTCAGCAGAAATCCTTTAGGCAAGGAGAGAGTAGGATAATATATTCAAAGGAAAAAAACAAACAGACAGCCAAGAATGTTTTACTTGGCATAGCTGTCTTTCAGAAATGAAGAAGAGAGATAAAATTTTCACAAACTGAGGCTGAGGGAGTTAATCACCACTGAAACTGGTTAACAGGAAATACTGAAAGGAATTCTTCCAGCTGAAATAATAGGATGTTAGTTAGTAACATAAAAACATTTGAAAATATAAAACATGCTCATAAGGGAAAGTATATAGTCAAATTCAGAATACTCTAATACTGTAATATTGTGATTTGTTAATCACTGACCTACAGTATGAAGATAAAAGGACAGAAGCATTAAAAGTAAATATAGCTACAATATTTTGTTAATAGATATATAATATAAAAATATGTAAATTGCCATATCAGAAACAGAAATTGTGAGGAATAGATAAAAGAGTAGAATTTTTCTATGTAATTGAAGTTAAGGTTTTTCAGCATAAAATAGACTGTTATAACTATAAAATGATTTATGTAAGCCTCATGGTAACCACAAAGCAAAAACCTACAAAAGTAGACACATAGAATATAAAGAAAAGGGAATCAAAGCATACCACTATGGGATATCACCAATTCAGCAAGAGAAGAAGAAAAGAACAATGAACTACAAAACAACCAGAAAACAATCCATAAGATGATATTATGTCCAATACTATTGATAATTACTTTAAAAGTAAATGAACTAAATTCTCCAGTAAAAGGCATAGAGTTGCTGAATGGATTAAAAAAAAAAAAAAGAAGACCTAACTATATTCTATTTACAGGAGACTCGCTCTCACTTCAGCTTGAAGGACAAAACAGACAATGAAAGTAAAGGAATAGTAAAAGATATTCTCTATAAACAGAAACCAAAAAGAGGCAGGGTTAGCTATACTTAGAGAAGTACAGTTTAAGCTAAAAACTGTAATAAGACATAAAGAAAGTTATAATACAATGATAAAGAGTTCAATTTATAAAGAGGATATAAAAACTGTTCATGTATATGCTCCTAATATTGGAGTACCTAAATATATTAAGTAAATACTAACAGATCTGAAGGGAGGAATAGATAACAATATAATAATAGTAGGGGACTTCAATACCCCCTTTCAACAATGGATAGACTAGTCAGACAGAAAATCAATAAAGAAATAAGAACTTGAACCACACTTTATACCAAGTGAACATAACAGACATATACATAACATTTCATCCAACAGCAAGAGAGAACATATTTTCTCAAGGACACATGAAATGCTCTTCAGGGTAGATCATATATTAGGTCACAAAAGAAGTCTTAGGAAATTTAAGAAGATTAAAATTATACCAAGTATCTTTTCCAGCTACAATGATATAAAACTAGAAATCAGTAACAGGAAGAAAACTTGAAAATTCATGAATATATGGAAAACAAACAACACACTACTAAACAACCAATGGGTTAAAGAAGAAATCAAAAGGGAGGTTTTTTTTTTAAATCTTGAAACAAATGAATATGAAAAGGCAAAAAACCAAAGCTTATGGGATGCAGCAAAAGCAGTGCTAAGAGGGAAGTTTGTAGTCATAATGTCTACATTAAGAAAAAATAAAGACCTCAGATAAACAACCTCACTTTACACCTCAAGGAACTATAAAAAGAAGAACAAGCTAAGCACAAAATAGGAGAGGGAAGGAGATAATAAAGACCAGAGCAGAAATAAATATAACAGTGATCAGCAAAACAATAAAAAAGATCAACAAACCTAGGCATTAGATACATGAAAATATAAAAAAAGATTGCCAAAAATTTAGCTAGACTCTCTTAAAAAAGAGAGAGAGAATCAAATAAATAAAATTAGGAATGAAAGAGGAGATGTTACAATACTAACTCAGAAATGCAAAGATTCATAATATACTATTATAAAACATTATATGCCAACAAATTGAATGGATAAATTCCCAGAAACTTACAACCTGCCAAGACTGAATCAGGAAGAAATAGGAAATCTGAACAGAATAATAATGTGTAAGGAGTTTGATTCAGTATCCAAAAACCTCCTAACAAAGTAAAGACCCAGAACTGATAGCTTTACTGGTGAATTATATTAAACATTTAAAGAAGAATTAACACCTCTTCCAAAAATTTAAAAGGATGGAACACTTCCAAAATCACTTTACAAGACCACATTCACTCTGAAGCCAAAGCCAGGCAAGGACACTATAAAAAACAAACAAACAAGCAAAAACAAACAAACATAAAAACCATAGGCCAATATCCTTGATGAATATAAATGTAAAAATCTTCAGCAAGATACTAGCAAACCCAATTCAATAGCACATTAAAAGGATCATACATCATGATCAAGTGACATTTATCCCATAGATGCAATTATGGTTCAGATCTGGAAATCAATCAATGTGATACACCACATTAGCAAAATGAAGGATAAAAATTATATGATCATCTCAACAAAAGGAAAAAAAAAAGCATTTAATGAATTTCAACATCATGATAAAAACTTTAAACAAATTATGTGTAGAAAGAATGCACCTCAACATAGTAAAGACCACAAATGACAAGCCCACCACAAACTTCATGCTCAATGATAAAGAAATGAAAGCTTTTCCTCTGAGTTCAAAAACAAGACAAAGGTGCCCACTCTTGTCACTTCTATTCAACAGAGTACTGGAATTCCCAGCCACAGCAATTAGGAAAAAAATATCCAACTCAGAAAGGAAGAAGTAAAATTGTCCACATTTACAGATTACATGGTATATAGACAGAAGACCTGTTAGAACTAATGAACAAATTCCATAAAGTTTCAGGATACAAATCCAATATACAAAAATCAGTTGCATTTCTATACACTAACAATGAATTATCAGAAACATAAATTAAGAAAATAATCCCATTTATAATAACATCAAAAACAACTAAATATTAGGAATAAATTCAACCAAGGGGATAAAAGACCTGTACACTTTAAACATAAGATATTAATGAGGAAATTGAAGACATAGATAAATGGAAAGATATTCCCACTTTCATGCATTGGAAGAATTCATATTCTTAAAATGTCCATACTACCCTAAGCAATCTATAAATTCACTGAAATTCTTATCAAAATTCCATTGGTATTTTTCTAATAAGTAGGAAAAAACTATACTAAAATTCATATGAAACCACAAAAGACACTGAGTAGCCAAAGCAACCCTGAGAAAGAACAACAAAGTTGAAGGCATCACACTGTCTTTTATTTTTTTTAATTAATTGTTATTGGAGTAGAGTTGCCTTACAATTTTGTGTTAATTTCTACTGTACAGCAAAATGAATCAGTTATACATATACACGTCCCCACTTTTTTGGATTTCCTTCCCATTTAGTCACCACAGTGCATTAATTAGAGTTCCCTGTGCCATATAGTATGTTCTCATTAGTATTAATTTTATAGTATCAATAGCGTATATATGTCAATCCCAATTCCTCCCACTCCCCTTTCCTCCTTGGTATCCATACATTTGTTCTCTATGTCTGTGTCTCTATTTCTGCTTCGCAAATAAGACATCTATACCATTTTTCTAGATTCCACATATATGTGTTAATATAGGATATTTGTTTTTCTCTTTCTAACTTATTTCACTTTGTATAACACTCTCTAAGTCCATCCATGTGTCAACAAGTGACCCAATTTCGTTCCTTTTTTATGGCTGAGTAATATTCCATTATATATATGAACCACATCTTCTTTATCCATTCCTCTGTTGATGGACATTTAGGTTGTTTCCATGTACTGGCTCTTGTAAATAGAGCTGCAATGAACATAGGGGTGCATGGGTTTTTTGAATTATGGTTTTCTCTGGGTATATGCCCAGGAGTGGGATTGCTGGGTTATATGGTAGTTCTATTTATAGATTCTTAAGGACCCACCATACTGTTCTCCATAGTGGCTGTATCAATTTACATTCCCACCAACAGTGCAGGAGGGTTCCCTTTTCTCCACACCTTCTCCAGCATTTATTGTTTCTAGATTTTTTGATGATGGCCATTCTGATCAGTGTGAGGTGATACCTCACTGTGGTTCGATTTGCATTTCTCTAATGATTAGTGATGTTGAGAATCTTTTCATGTGCCTTTTGGCCATCTGTATGTCTTCTTTGGAGAAATGTCTATTTAGGTTTTCTGCCCATTTTTTGATTGGATTGATTGTTTTTTAGATATTGAGCTGCAGGAGCTATTTGTATATTTTGGAGATTAATCCTTTGTCAGTTGCTTCATTTGCAAATGTTTTCTACTATTCTGAAGGTTGTCTTTTCATCTTGTTATGGTTTCCTTTACTGTGCAAAAGCTTTTAAGTTTAATTAGGTCCCATTTGTTTATTTTTCTTTTTATTTTTATTACTCTAGGAGGTGGGTCAAAGTAGATCTTGCTGCAATTTATGTCAAAGAGTGTTCTGCCTATGTTTTCCTTGAAGAGTTTTATAGTGTCTGACCTTACATTTAGGTCTTTAATCCATTTGGAGTTTATTTTTGTGTATGGTATTAGAGAGTGTTTTAATTTCATCCTTTTACATGTAGCTGTCCAGTTTTCCCAGCACCACTTATTGGAGAAGCTGTCTTTTCTCCATTGTATATTCTTGCCTCCTTTGTCATAGATTAGGTGACCATAGGTGCATGGGTTTTTCTCTGGATTTTCTATCCTGTTCCATTGATCTATATTTCTGTTTTTGTGCCAGTACCATACTGTCTTGATTACTTTAGTTTTGTTTTTGATTTTACACTACGTTACAAAGCTATAGTAATCTAAAAAATATGGTGCATATGGTGCATAAAAACAGACACGTGGATCTATGGAACAGAATAGAGAACCTAGATATAAACTGAGCATGTATGGTTAACTAATCTTTGACAAGAGTGCTGAGAACAAAAAATGGGGAGAGAATAGTCTCTTCAATAAATGGTGTTACAAAAACTGGATACACATATGCAAAAGAATAAAACTGGATGCTTATACTCTTCACATAAGTTAACTTGAAATAGATTAAAGACTTGAATGGAAGACCTGAAACCATAAAACTCCTGGAAGAACACATAGAAAAGAAGCTCATTGACACTGGTCCTGGCACAGATTTTTTTGGATATGACACTAAAAGAACAAGAAAGAAAAATGAAAATCAACAAGTGGAACGATATTAAACTAAAAAGCTTCTGTACAGCAAGGAAACAATCAACAAAGTGAATAGTCAACCTACGGAATGAGAGAAATATTTTCAAACCATGTATTAGATAAGGTATTAATATTAAAAAATAGGTAAGAAACTTATACAATTCAAAAGCAAAAACAAACAACATGATTTAAAAATATTTAAAGGACTTGAATAGAGATTTTTCCAAAGAAGACATATACATGGCCAAGAGGAACATGAAAAAGTGCTCAGCATCACTAACCATCAGGAAAATTCAAATCCAAGAGAATGGCTTTTATCAGAAAGACAAGAGATAACAAGTGTTGTAGAAGATGTAAAGAAAAGGGAAGTCTTTTGTCCCATTGGTGGGAATGTAAATTAGTATGACCATTATGGAAAACAGGGGAAAAAAATAAAACAGAACTACTATGTGATCCAGCAATCCCACTTCTATGTATGTATTCGAATTAAATGAAATCAGTATTTTGAAGAATATCAGCACTCCCATGCTTATTGTAGCATTATGCACAATAGCAAAGACATGGAAACAACACAAATGTTTGTCGATGGATGAACTGATAAGGAAGATGTGATATATGAATATGTATACACATATATATGTGTGCTTGAGAAAGAAGAAAATCCTGACATTTTCAACAACATGGATTAACCTAGAGGATGTTCTGCTAAGTAAAATTAACCAGAGGAAAAAAAATACTGTAAGATCTCACTTACATGTGGAATAAAAAAAAAAAAAAGGAGAGCTCATAGAAACAGAGAGTAAAATGATGATTAGCAGGAGTTAGGGGATGGGGGAGTTGGGGAGACACTGGTCAATGGTGACAATTGTTCAGTTATAAGATGAATAAGCTCTGGGAATCTAATGTACAGCATGGTGACCAAAGTCAAGAATACTTTGTTTTGACTTGAAATTTGCCAAGAGAGTAGACTTTAAATGTTCTCACCACATATACACAAAAAAGGTAATTAAGTAAGGTGTTGAATCTGTTAATTAACCTGATCATGGTAATCATTTCACAAACTATACACATGTCAATTCATCACATTTTAATATATATATATACACATATATATACATATATACACACATACATACACATTTTCTGACCAATTTTACCTCAATAAAGCTAAGACATTTTTAAATGAATTAATAAAAATAGAGATATGGGCATGAGCAAGATAGACTAAATCCCTGATTTCACTTACATCTTTGAAGGATAATAAACAAATAAAATAAGAAATATGTAAGATAATCTCAAATGAAAATAGGTGTTTTGCAAGAAAATAAAGCAGGGAAAGAAGTTAGAAACTGACTGGAGGGTGAATGAAAGCACAATTTTTTGTATAATGGGGTCAATACATCTTCGAGGAGACATTTATACAAACATCGGAATAAAAGTGAAAATAGCCTTGCTTAGCTGATGTTTTAGTAATGGTAGCAGTAAGTACAAAGGCCTTAGAGCCTGAATAAGCAATTAACCTGTCATTTTGAGAAAGAGCAAGAAAATTGGTATAGCGGGGGTGGAACAGGAAGTCTAAACCATGTAGAATTTTGAAGGCCAAGGTAAGGACTTAAGCTTTAATTATATTTGTGGTATAAACAGTTGGAGGTTGTGAACTGTGGAGAGATATGATCTTATTTAAGATTAAAAACATATCATTCAGGAGTAGAAACAGGGAAAGACATTGGGGGCTCTTTAAATAAAAGATGATGCTGTTGAAAAGTGGGCATCCATGAAGCAGAGTAGAAAGTAGTACATTTAGATCTAATAAAGGAAGAAGTGACCAAATCCATTAATCAGTTCAATTTGTGGTGTGGCAGATATGGGAAAACCAAAAATAGCTCATTCTTATTTTAGTTTTGCTTTCCTTCTTTTTTTGTTTGTTTGTTTGGGTTTTTGACCTGAGCAACTGGGGAAATGGTATGCCTAATAAATGATCTGGGGAAAATGGGAGAAAGAGTAGATCTTTGGAGTTAGTGAGATGAAAAAATTCTGTTTGGGGCATGGTCAATTTAAATTGTCTCTTAGCCATGCAAGTAATAATGTAGAGCAGGCAGAAGAATATGCTATAATTCATTAATTCCAATGCTCATTTTTCTTTCACACTTTAATATCATTGTAAAATAGGAATGCCTCATCGAAATGTTCTTTTCCATCACTGGTAGCCAGGTGGTGGTCATGATGTACCTGTCATTGTTAGATCATGGGCGAACTTATTAGTCAAGCTGTTCATATTTTTAGGACTTCAGTTAAGTGCTATGCAATGTTAATCCTTTGTTACATAAATGCCTTTCCTTTAGTTACAGATACCTTTGAAACTCTTTAGCATATAAATAACATTTAAGCCATAGGAGTGGATGAGATGCCCCATGGCATCAGTATAGACAGGAAGACAATAAGATCAAACATCAGCCCTGTGGCATGCCAACATTTAGAAGTCATAAAGACAGGGTTAACACACAAACTAAGGACTGACTATTGAACTTGGCAACATGTAAGCCCTTAGTAACCCTGACAAAATCAGGAACAGTTCTGTGGGAGAGGCAGAAACAAAGCCCAACTGATGTGACTTGGAGATGAGGAAATAGAGTGACAGAAGGAAACCTGTTTGAGGAATTTGACAATAAGGGTGATCAGAGAACATAGGTGAGGAGTGTGTTCAGAGACAGATTTTGCTTTAAGATGGAAACTGTTTATAAACTGCTTATAATAACCTAAAGAAAAGAGGAAAACATGATATATAAAAGAAAGGGAGTAATTAGGAGAAAAAAGTTGTTAAGTAGAGGGGGGATGTGAGTTTCAGCCAGAGTGGGATTGGTGTTAGAAAGAAACAGGAACAATGCTGCTTTAGTTGCATCAAAGAACTTTCTTAGCATTGAGTAGAGGACAAGTCATCAGCCTTTGCTAAGGGTAGGCAGAGTGATGTAAAGGGCAATGGACTATACACTAAAGTATTCCAGGCCTCCAGCACCCTCCCCTGTCAAGTGCATGTTACACCAGAAGCCTTTACCTAATGCTTGGGACACTACAGAGACCAGGGTAGTTGAGATGCCGGGATAGTTGGAACAATTCAGAAGAGTCTACCAGAACAAGATGCTATGATTGCTTTCCATCAGACTGCTGTCAGCAGCATTCTCTCATCCTTGTGCCAGTGTGTCTCTGTACACCACCCCCACCAGCACCCCAATTTATTTAATTAGCAACAGTAAAAAGCCCTGTGGGAGGAGAAACCATGAGTTCCACTCCACATGGCTTGCTGCATGCCAATAGCTTGTACATCAGGATAATTTGGAACACAGTTGGTGCCCTGAATCTCCTGGTGTGACTTTCTTCAGGGTGTGATGTCTGCCCTAACACAACCTGGCACCCCACGAAGCCACCAACTGTTGTGCTTTAGAAAAATCTATGAAAGCCTGGGACTCAGGACATGTCAATACCATACATCTGCAGAGAATTAGAAAATGTGAGAGAACATTACTGAGATCTGCTAAACAGAGGATTGGGGATTTCTTTTCTTTCTTGAGGAACTTAAGATATATGCTGTATGTATGTTTCTGTCAATTGCTATCCAGTCAATCCTGTAGATACTTGTGGAATGTCAACATTTCAGGTATGGCTTCAACCTTGAGGGGTTCATAGCCTAATGACAACATTGATACTTAAACAAGTAATTGTCTCAGGAGAGCCAAATTAGGAGAAACTTCAATTTTCAGAGTTCCATAGTAGAATGAAACAACCACTACCTCAACATCAAGCAGGTAGCCTGGGACTCTGATTCTGTATTTGGTTTTGAAGGAGATGGAGGGTGGAATATTTCGGAAATTCCAGAAAGAGAGAACAAGTATTTTCAAAACTCAGAGATATAAAATGAGAACACTTTGGAGAACTGTGAACTTTTCAATTTATCCCTTTTCTGAAAATGAATTGGATCAAAAAGTGCTCAAGTTTCATTTTTCTGTCATCTTAACCGAGGCACTTATTAGTAAAAGATGTACAGGAGGTGTGGTCAACATGGAGATGTCTTATCTCATCCCCATTCAAGAAAGGGTCTCTGCCCAGCTGCAGAGGTGCCATCAGCAGACAGCATCAAGCTACCATTCCTTCTGGGTTGTGCTTCAGCTGCAGAGAGTAGCTTCCCCTGAGGGCATGCTCTTCGTGGGGTAGCTCCCATGTGGTCTCTGAGCAAGGTTGGGGCATCCCAGCCCAGCCCTTTGATTCTGCATGAGACAACTCCACCAGCCACTGTTCACTCCAGAGTTTCCCACCAGTTTGGCTGAGGTTTTGTGGGCCTGCATTATAATTCAGATTTTCCTTTCACAGGTGTTGATCCCTACCAACAACTTCCACTTTGAACCCTGTGTCAATGTATGTTTCTGGAAAGCCCAAACTGCCCCAAGGGAGTGGGTGGTTGGCAGTCTTTGAGCTATGCAATGCCCTGTAGGAAAATCTCTTTTGTTACGTATGTAGTATTGTTTTTGTTTTCAGTGGTATTCAATTTTTCTTAGTGAATTTATGATTTAAACTGTCTTTCACAACATATTTCTATTAGTATGTGAGGAGTTTTTTTTTTTTTTTTTAACGTTAGAGGCAGCTGAAGTTAGGGCATTGGAGGGCTGAGATGGGAAGGAAAGACCATTTTAAGAATTAGAAAACTGTGAAAAAGAAGAGGCCTAAATGGAGTAGCCAGGTCAGGAATCAGGTCATTCCATGGATGGGGTAAGTGCAAAGAGCCAGAATGGGGGAGATAGGGATAGGAATAGAGTATGCTGCCTACTGGGGTGAGGTAGGAGCTAATCTCATAATGCCATGATACAGTGCCTTGTACATAGTAAGAACGCAATTAATAGTGACGATTTATTATTATTTTCTATTGTTTTCATTATATGGATTATCAGAAATAGAAGAAAGAGAGAAAGAGTGATGAAGACAAGCTTCAAGTACTCTGCAACTTTGCCTAAGGACAGTCTTCTTGCTCATACAAACTGCAGAAGAAATGCTTAGCATCAGTAGTTAAGCAGAAATAACTGAATAAATCTACTATAATTTTCAGGAAAGTCTTTACACAAATGTAAACATGGGGAAATAAGAAAAAGAGATTAGGTATGATAATAAAACTTGAGATAGCGAGCATTTGAGAATAAATGATGATTCATTCTTTTAATTATAGTATAGATCAGAATTGATTCAGGCCATCTGCAGAGGAGGCATGCAAAGAAAAGGAGAAGAGGGGTGTGAATAACAAAACGATTTCAAAGGCAACAAGGTAAACAGATGAAAGGTTGGAAAAATATTGAATTTGAAATAAACATTCAAGGAATTAAAAAGTTATGGAAAAATACTTCTCTCACCTGTATATATAACTAAGTCTGCTTAAAAGGAGTGTGCTTATATCAATATAGGCCAATATCTGTTCTCTTAAGAGACATTAACCAAGCTCTTTTTCTATTAAAGAATTTTTCATGTGTTGCCAGGCAAGTAGCTCCAGAACATATTTCTTCTAAGCCTAAAGTTATAATCAGTAGAACTGAAAGCATCTAGGACACGATTTAATCCAATCCATTTTGAAATTGATGATACAGGGTCCAAGGGTAATAAAGTGGTTTATATTAGGCGACAGAGATAGTGGAATCAGGATAAGAATTCAGGTCCTGAAACCCAGGCCAGCACACTTTAAAATATCACAAGATAAAAATTATCAGTTAATTGCAACTAAGAAGCAGTTCCATTTCTTTGTCATAGGTAACAAAATTATCTTTGTCCCAAAGAGTGGAATAAAATAGTTCAGGGGTATGATAAACTAGGGGGTGGGAGAAACAACAGATTTGTAACTTTGTTGGTTTCTGTGATGTAAATATTCAAAAATTTGTTCACCATGAACAATTTCAACCTATTAAAATGACATCACTGGACATGAGTTTGAAAGAGATGTGGATAAACAGCAATAATCAGAATCATCCAGGCTATTTTACTTGGTCTATAGCAATCCTCTTCATCCCCTCTTGCTTTCTCAGATTCCTTGTGTGATCAAAGAAAGTATTTGTTGTAGGTTACAAATAAGGTTAACTAGAGAAGAATCAAATGTTGCTACTGCAAAGAATTTGTAGCACTCATCCTTAATGTGAATCACTTGCTTTTCAGGTCCTTAGTAAACAGGTGGGAAGGACAAAATTGTTCCACATTTTCAGGAATTAGGATACAAGGTAATATGTTTGAGAATCATATCTCAGTTTGTTCTTTAGAGTGCCAGATCCATGAAAGTTGTGTCATTTAACATCTTAAGCTAATGACAACTTTCATCACATAATAGAGCTTTTCTAGTCTTCCCCTTAATAGAGGAGGACCAGAACTCTGTGTACAAAGCATCCTGGCAAGATGAGAATTAGAATCCTGTCTCCTGACTTCCAAACACTCTCAAATCCACTCCTATCTATCGACTTAAGTAGACTTTTATTTCTAGGAATAGCAATAAGTTTCCATGAAACAATTATTGTCTCCCAGAAACAAGAGGATCTGGAATTATTTTTTCACTATGGGAGAATCTTAATACCAACTGTGTCCTAAATCCATAGCTCAAGCCTCTGGGTCCAACATCTCAGTCTTGAATTCTATTATCTCAGTGGGGCATTGTTTCCTTCATGTGTTCATCCCCTGATTCACTTACAAAATATACATTATACAGTAACAAAATTTCAAAACTAGCACTCAGTGTGTTCATAGTCTAAAATGGAAGGCAAACAAGTCAAAAGAAAAACAACAACAAAAATAATATCAATATAAAAGAATAACTATAAGAATGGATCAAGCACACATGGGGGTCATGAAGGAAGTAACCTGATCTTCTGTGGTAGGCCATAAAATTTCACAGGGTTTTGGATCTTACAGGATGATTAGAATTTTGCCAATAGGTTGGGGAATATGATTCAGGAAATGATTCAAGCCAACTATATGTTGTTTATGGGAGACATACTTAGGTTTAAAGATACATAGATTGGGAATAAAAAGATGGAAAAGCATGTATTATGAAAACAACAATAGGAAAACTGGAATGGCTACACTAATATCAGATACAATAGAATTAAAAACAAAAAAAATGGATTTTAAAATAGAGTTCAATACAGTTTGTTTTAAAACATTATAAAAAGGGACCCCTTATAATGATAAAAGTCCAGCCCATCAAGAGTAAATAATAATTAATAACATATATGCACCTAAAACAGAGTACCAAAATACACAAAGTAAAACTAACCTAAATGAAGAGAGAAATAGACAATTCAACAGTAATAACTGGAGCTTCGGATACTCCATTTTCAATAATGGATAGAACAACTAGACAGAAGACCAACAAGAGAATAGAAAATTTGAACAAGACTATAAATCACCTAGTCCTAATAGACACCTATACAACATTCCACCGTAACAACAGAAAATACATACTTCTCAAGTGTACGTGAGATACTTAATACAAAGTATACTATCTAACCACAATGGAATACAATTAGAAAATTGGTCCTTTCTTTATCCTGAAAGGAAAGAGGATCAGAGGAAATAGTTTAAGTAGTAATCTATCTGCCATAGTCAGGAAGATAGATCAGAGTTGATTAAATAAGGCAGAGAGAGTGCTCTACCTTAAATGCCTTTGGTAGTGCTCTTTGTCTGAACAAAGGCAGTAGAGGTGGGACTTTGGAGGAAACCTTAAGACATAGCTTTATCATACCACTTCCCTCTTGAGTCTGTCCTTTGAATCACAGACAATTTCTCAGCCAATCCATATTAACTCTGATCTTCATGAATGGGATGCAATACTAGATAGTCAAGTTCATTTGGGGAGAAGGCAACACTACCAGCAAAAGCTTCTGCCCCTGTGAAGTGTGACCTGACCCAATGGGAAGGATGCTGCTACCAACAAAATATGTCCAATCAATGTAACAGCAATAGCAGCTATAATGGCCATGCAAAGTCAATCAGAACAAGCACCAAAAGCAAATAAATCAGAGTGAGGAGAAAGCTTATGATATCAATAACACTAAGACACATTTGGATGTTTTGGGTCTTCATTAACAATGTGTAACAGAGTACAGGATACGCTGAAATGAGAGAGTTATTAAGAAAAAGAATGCCTGCATTTTGCAATGGAATTTTTGCACATGAGGATTGAGGCAGAAGACACAAATCAGGTAAATAAAGTGATTTTTACTAAGCTCTTTATTGGTGTAGAGCAGGAGATACCAACCCCCTATGTAAACATGCATGAGGGTGAAGGACAAGAATAACACTAGGTAAAAGGTGACACTACAGCTCAGAGTTGAACTCACCTGTACATGTGTGAAAGGGGGAAATGGGAGGACTTCCCTGGTGGCCCAGTGGTTAAGACTCCATGTTTCCACTGCAGGTGACACGGGTTTGATCCCTGGTCGGGGAACTAAGATCCTGCATGCCATTCAGCATAGCCAAAATGAAAAAAGGGGGGCGGGAAAGCAGAATTGGGCATAACTGTGGAGGGGTTTCCCAAGTGCAGAGGCAGAAAAATAGAGAGTAATGGGTGAGTAAAAGCAGATGACATAAAAGGATTGCATGAAGGGAGGGTCAAAAAAAGTTGGCATTGAGTGGCAGATTAAGTGGTCCTATGAGTTATGGGAGGCAACAAAGGTATTTCCAGCAAAGCTTATTCTCCTTTGAGTGGGTCAGAATTTCAGAGGAAGGACCCAGCAATCCCACTCCTGGGCATATACCCAGAGAAAATCATAATTCCAAAGGACACATGCACCCCAATATTCACTGCAGCACTGTTTACAATAGCCAGGTCATGGAAGCAACCTAAGTGTCCATTGATAGATGAATGGATAAGAAGATGTGGCACCTATATACAATGGAATATTACTCAGCCATAAAAAGGAGCAAAACTGGGTCATTTGTAGAGATGTGGATGGACCTAGAGACTGTCATACAGAGTGAAGTAAGTCAGAAAGAGAAAAACAAATATTGTATATTTACACATATATGTGGAATCTAGAAAAATGGTACAGATGAACTGGTTTGCAAGGCAGAAATAGAGACACGGAAGTAGAGAACAAACATATGGACACCAAGCGGGGAAAGCAGGGGGTGGGGCAGTGGTGGTGGTGGGATGAACTGAGAGATTGGGATTGACCTATATATACTAACGTGTATAAAATAGATAACTAATAAGAACCTGCTGTATAAAAATTACATTAAATTAAATTTAAAAAAAATTTCAGAGGAAGGATTGAATTAAATTTATCTGCCAGCCACAGTCATCAAAGGGAAATAAGTTATTTGATCAGGCAATAGATTCTGCTACACTGCATGAGTTGAAGATTCATCTTAGGAAAAGTCTTCATTCATAGCATAGTAAAGGGAATAAATAGACTACTAATTAAACTTGCATCTCTAGAACTGTGACAAATACCCATATTGACTGAGAAATATCTCAGAAGTGCCTAAAGAGGTGATAATTGTGATACAGTAAATGTGATAAGCCTTTAACAGCAAAATGTATTAAATTTATAAAGGAAAATCCATCAGGAACCCATGAACCCAACTGGACTACTTATTAATCCCCAGCCACCTCCCCATTTCCTTTTTCTATGACTTTGCCTGAACTCCCACACAGTCAAGATGCTAGCATACCTAGGATCTTTACTCTTTGAGAAATCCTTTCATAATTCCTATAGCCAAAATGTGCACATACCTACCTCTGAACTGTCTGAGAACACTCCTTATAGCAGAGAAGTCTCCTTAATAGGTAGTTTATTATGTAGAAATGGCCCCCTACTTAGCTGACCTCTTGCTAGGGTGTTAGGTCTGTGATTGCAACTACTGAAAAATCTTTATCTCCTTGCTATGCTTTAGAAGGTAAATGCACATAGAAAGTGCTTTATAATTGGACAGAACTAAATTCAATATCCTAAACCGTCATTCTCCTCCAGTGGCTGGAAGCCTCCAGTGGCTGGAAGGTTTTCAAGAGCTGGAGAGGAGACAAACTGTAGCAACTTAAAAGACAGAGAGCTTTCTGTTCTAATGAGGTTTGGCTTTGTATTTTTTCTTGAGTAAACACTCCTTGTGATTTTGATTAATTTCCAGAGTTCTGAATTATTCGATTTTTTTTTTTGCTAGTGTTTTTATTCCTTTTATGGAGGAGATCCTCAATTCCTTTTATGGGCTGAATATTTGTGTCCGCCTCCAGCCCAGACGTCACATATGTTGAATCCCTAACCCGAGCGTGAACTTGGAGTTCAGATGATTGTGGTTTCAAATCCTGACTCTACTGCTTAATATTTCTATGACTTGGGTAACCTGCTAAAATTTTCTGAGACTGTTTTCATTGTAAGAATATTTAAAAGACTATATCAGATAATATATTTAAAACTTTTAACAACATTTTCGGAATGTAAGATGCTTAACAAAAAGATTAGCTATTTTCTCTTAGTTTTTATTGTATCCACTTTATAGTTAGAAAACTGAGGCTCAGATACATTCATCAATTTGCATTAGTTACAGAGCTAGAGATTGTAGTGTGAATTAAAGCATTCCAAAGTTTTGCTTTTTCCAAGAGACATATTTATTCCCTATATAGCCTCCAATTCCTTTTCCAGTTTGTTTCATCTACCATCCCATTAAGCAGCCTTCCCTAATGTTACTCCATATCAGCATAGCCCCTCAATATCTCTTGGTTACTAAAGCATCTGATATAAGTTTGCTCAAACTATAGTAATTATGGTGTTATAATAACTTTTGTACCTATCTGTCCTCCAGCTAGGCTTATTTCCTAAAGGGAAGAGTCAAGACATTCATGTCCATATCTCCATTGCCAGATGGGATTGTTAATAATTGTTTATTGAATAACTTGAATTCCCATTGCAAAAGAAAACCGGATTGAAAATATTATTGATGAAAAAAATGATAAATTCTGTTATAACCTGCAACTTTCTGTTAATTTCTTCCATATAGATAAAATATCCTGCATTATGATTGAATCTATGGTCTTCCTTTATCTGAATGTGTATCTTAAGCAAGTTGCTTACTTTCCTCTATTTCTCTTTTCTTATTTCTTGATTAGACATAGTGATTTTTAGTTCATAGTGTTGTTTGAAAGTTGGCACATGAAATTAGCACAATGTTTGGCACAGATTTTCTATTAACATCCTCCTTATCCTTATTCTTGAAATTCAAACACTCTCTACTTACTAACCCAGAGCCTGTGATTGAAAGATAGCCTTTACATTTTTTATTTCCTCAAATCTATTTTCATCTGATTTTTTTAAAAAAGAGCTAGCCTCAATATTGTATTTTTCCTATAAGTGCATCAGTATAACCCAGAGACATCTCAGAGTATCTGTTACGTTCTTAATCACAGCATTGTAATGATTCTCCAAACTAATACTGATTTAATCTTTCTACACATGTTGTGGCTGCCCAGAGCATGGTGTGGAGCATGATTCTGAAGCCACATCTGAACTCTGGGAAAGAATATCAAAGTTGATCATTGAGGACTGTCCTGTCAGGAGGAAGAGAGAACAGCAACATATATGCTGGGAACTATTCATCCCTGGACATTGTAATTCATCTGGAAGTCACAAAAGTAGAGAAGACTTGGTAGCTAAGGTTGATGTTTGATGATTCCTGAGACTCTCCTCTCCCTTTTCCCACATGTGGAGCTCTGCCCTCTTCCCATCAAGGAGGATGTTGTGTTACCCCAGCTGAAGCAGAGGTCAGCTGGTCCACAACCCAGCTGAGTTGGAAGACTTCAGTACCCAAGGTACCTACTTTTACTTCCTCCTATCTGCTTTATTAGCTGGTGTTAAGTGTGTTCTTTAACCCATTCCTTAAATTATTTTATCTGATAATTTATTTTTGAGTTCTTCATCTTGGTCTGAACAAACTCTGAGTAAAGTCATCTCAGAAGTCCAGTAAGGTGTCTCTTCAGCTTTGTCCTCAACACAAGTACATGAGGAGTCAGACACTAAAAATGTTCCTATTTAAAGGTGCTTATTTATATTGAGTTCTAGCCACATGCCCAGCAACATGTTAAAAAATTTTATATGATTATCTCCTGAGATCACCAAATTAACCTATTGAAAGGTAAAATTCATTTATATTTGAGACTTAACAGAAAGTTTAAAAACATGGGATGAATACATAGATTCTGAAATGTCTTAGCCTCAGTTTCCCTGAAGGTGGAGCAAGACAGTTTTTCATGTAGATAATTTGTTTAAAATGTGATTGCACGTAGCAAGTGTGAGAGATAAAGGAGTGAACAGAGAAGGAGGAAAAAAGGTGAATAATGTATTAGTGGCTTTTCCATCACCACAAGCCTTTCTGAAGAGCCTATGGAGTGCTTCACAGAACCAGCCGCCTGGAATGCTAAGGGGAAAAGCATTTATCCATTGACTTCTCTTCCCAGTTGGTCAAGGTGACCACATGAGTGTTAACTTCACTTCTGGTTTACACTTGATGAGCAACAACAGTTTCCTGTGGATATAGCATGCTGCAGAGTCAGAAAAACTCCAGGATAGGAAGTGAGAGGTCTACAAAACAAGGCCAAGATAAAACACATTGCACCTGCCTGAACTGATTAACACCTATGCAGAGCTGGTCATAGTTGTGGTGGTTGGAATAAGAAGTGGGTTCAGAAGATGAGAAATAATGCCCTAGGCGAGCAAATAGTGCCCTTGTACTGCTCAGACCCATTTTTGCCTTACATTAAGTCCACTTTGTCACAGGGTCTCCCTCAAATTGGTATCCAATCACAGTCTCTTCAAAGACTTAATACAAAGAATTAATGGGACAAATTAGGGTCCCCACTGCTACAGCTAGACCTGAGGCAATAATGGATTTTTATCATCTTCCTCTTCCATTCCAAACCCTAAAATCCCTTTGCTTGTCTGGTAGGATGTCTTAGACTTTCATCCCCAAGTATTATGTGTCCTCGGGTGCCTTGCCCTTGTTGATCTGAGGTTGTTAATCTGTCCCCTTAACGTTTACCACCTACATGGAAACATCAGTGTTCCCCTAATGCATCTCTGGAATTGTGAGATGCACTCTTCATTGCCCACATTGAAAAGCATCAACTCTGCACAGTTGTAATAACGATTAGTCATCTTTCCTAGTAAAGTAAATCATCCTTTGCCTTCTGGTCCACTGACATGAGGGACCCAAAATGATCACATTATAATGGTGACTTCATGTTCTGTAGAACATTTTCTCTCTGTCCCATGACTAAACTATTTCCCCACCTCTGCCCAGAAACAATGCTGTCTACTATAGCAGAGCCTAAGTTTATGGGGAAAAGGAGAAAAAATATCATAAATGTCATAAGTATGTCACTGTGAGTGATCATAAGAGGGACATCTTCTACCTTCTATTTCACAGACTCTGAGGTCTATTTTGGGGGGGCACAACACCATATATTAGTTATTTATCCAGTACAAACACTTGAAAGATAGCTTCCCATGCTATGCAATATTTTCCTTGAACTGGCACCTTATCTGAGACTTTAATATATTATCACTATGCAAGACTTTAATATATCCAGTTATATAGTCACTAGATATCTCAGTGTCAAGAGCTCAGTCTCTAGTCAGGTCCATAGTATGACAGAGCTGATTTCAAACATGTTCACTAGATTAATGGCCACATATTAAGTACCAGAGGCTGCACTCTGTTAATCTGTTCCATAGAAATATCACATTACACATGTAACTGAAATTGTGGCTATCATTTATCTAAGGTTACAGTAGAACACTATCATTTTCTAAGAGTGATCTTTGTTTGCAGGAGGCATACAAACTAATTGAATATGATTATAATGGGCAGTAACACTACAGTATCCTTTAAGGCTTTAAATATTTAATGGTGGCTTTAATCCTTTTAATTGCTGTAGGATGCATTATTCCTTCTGATTTACTATTGTTGTGGAGGGGAGAAGGTGTCACACAGGACCGTTTCAGGGATTTCAACTGGTCCTTACCATCACAATGGCTCTTATGCCAGAATGAGGTTCTTCCAGTTCTAAATACATTTATCCCAATTATATGCTTGGAGACTAGAGAAATGATCACAGGGAGGGTCTGCCGTAAGAGTGAATCCATTGGGAGATGACTTGGTTTAGAACTCCATTTATAACTGGCATCGATAGGACCCTTACTAGCCAGAAGATTCTGATGGGATTTTGGCTTCTTTGTACTGATATTAGATCTGAACATACAACCAACCACTCTTGGAAAATCTGGGTATTCTTTTTTCTATAGTGCAATTTTAGTCGGATATATTATTACTGGCTTCTTTTGAAAAGGATCTGGCCAATATTGAAGATGAATACTTGTGGTGGCATTGCAAAATACTTCCTCTGGCCTCCACATTCAGTGGATGGGTTCTGAGCCTATGAACAGTGCTAGATAGGGGGTCATAGTTTTCCACAAGTGCTGTCATCTGCTTCCTGGGTAACAGTTTTCTTTCTGTCTCTCTCAATGGAGTATTCACCTATCTTGCCTCATTGAATGCTGTGATCTACTAGCTGTCACCACAGATCCAAGCAGACAAGACATTCTCATTGTCACTCTAGCCTCCCTATATATTTTGGTGATCACATCTTGCCTCTGACAGTTAAACAGCATCACCTTGCCTCTGTCATTCTAGAATCCCCTCATTAATACTCTGTGCCCATCATCTACATTGTTACTAGAGACCCCAGGTCTGTGATGACATCTCCTGCTGTCAGCTTCAGCCTACAGAGGAGAATCAGCACCAATATTGTTAAGATGCTCAGACCTCCTCTCTGGTACATGCCTCTTTATCTTAGTTAAAGGAGTGACCTATAGGCCTGTCTAGAGAACATAGTCAAGTGGTGGCTTCTCTGGTTTTATATAATAAACGTATTTATACTTTCCTGCACCTTCTGGTCATTACCTCAATTCCCTAACACTGTAGTCCTGCCATATCTATGGCATTTACCATTAAGCTTCACTATGTCAGAGCTTCAAGGAGTCATACCCACAGCACATCCAGGCTGCTTCTTGCTGACCTTGTCAGGATGCTAAAGCTCAGGCACAGTGCACCACTCCTATGTCAATAAATTCTTGCCGATCCAAAGTTATAATCCAGTTCCCCACTCCACCTCCTGCTATGATCCCTCAAGATCCAGTCCCACTCACCTTCCCCCCATTCCTGCTAGTATCCTACTATGGGTGTGCTGGCTTTTTTTTTTCTTTCTGTTTGGAGTTATTTCCCTCTGGATATTGGACTGCATGTCCTTATTTGTACTGTGCTGAGACCTGACACTGCTCACTGCCCTGGAGGTAATGAGTGATGAAGGAGAATCTTCAGAAGAACAAAAATCACCTTGCAAGGCACTTGCTGCAGGTGAGGTCCTTAAGGGCCTCACTGAGAAGATGACACTTGGACAAACACCTGGAAAAGGTGACTGAACAAGCCATCATGGAATCTGGAGTAAGTGTGATTCAGGAAAAGGCAACCTGAGGAGCAAACCACCGGAATAGGGGTGTGGTAGAGAGAATTGGATGGGGGTGGGGGGGCTGGGCAGAGTGCATGGGAAGCCTGTGAGAAAGAGTGGTAGGAAGTGAGGTCAGATAATCACTAATCCTCACAACACCTTATGATGCATAATCTCCCATTTTCAGCTTAAGGAAATTGATATCGTTTGCCTAAGAGAACTCTCCTAAAGGTATTATTCAAACCAAAGAGGGCTATTTCTAAAGCCTGTGTCTGTACAACCATGCTGTAGTAGTGTGCCCAGTTCTGTGTAAGCCTGGGGGTCTGACATTCCTTTTATGCCATCCCTCATGCTCCGGACCACAGTTCTTATTCCAGTACCTGCTGAAGTGATGGATGTCAACCAGATGTGCATAAGTATAACCTGACAGTGCTGTATCTAGGCTGCTCACCTTCCCAGGGATCCCCTTCCATCCTATTTTAAATGGAACTCCCTCTAGCCCTTCCTGTTCCCCTCCTCTGATGTACTATTCTTCAATGCATTTACATACCATAATACTACGCCGTGAAATGTAGTCATTTGTTTACTGTCCCCCAGCTAGAACATGTGGTCTATGAGGACATCATGTCTTGCATCCTAATGTATCCCTAGGGCTTAAAAGAAAGCCTCATATATAGGAGGTATGCCACAAGTATTCATTTAATAAGTTAATGATAAAAAAAAAACCTAAAACCCACTTAAAACAGTATCTGACCTAAGCTAAGAGTTCAAATAGCAGCCATTGTTACTGTTACTTGCTACAAGGCCTTGTTTACTTACTTAATCTCTCTCATTTCTTGGACAACAGCAAAATGGAAGAGTTATCTGTCCCATGTAATAGCTGTAAAAGATACATGAGATAATGTATAACAGGTGAGGAACACAGGACCCCGCTCCTAGTAGGAAATCAAAATATGGTAGCATTCATCTTTTTTATTATTTCTTTGTCAGTGTGAGAAGCGTTAAATTTTGTATGATAAGTTTACTTCAACTGAGAGAGACTTGCTCCATTTAATGTAATTGAGGCTGTGCACATTTACAGATTTTCTTCCTTTCAGCATTTCTCTCCTCCATTTATTATTCTTTACTCACTAAATGCAACAATCATGGCTTAGCCTTGAGGTCCTATGAACAAGCGGCACCCCACGGAAATCAAACACATTTTCTCACACATACACACAAGCATTTCAGCACAAATAAAGATCCCTTAACAATGTACGAGGAATCCCAGGATCCGTAAAGAAAGTGAATTATTCTGGGAAAATACCCAATAAGCCTTGTGGCTAAGTAATGAATGTAGCCCTGCTGCTGTTGGCTGTGGGGCACACATTTGGTTTCACTGTCAGTCCCAGGACCTGGTCAAAGTGTGGGCTCATTTACTTGCATGTTGCTTCTATTGGCCATACCACGTTTACATGAAAGAAGTACTTGGTTAGGTTTGTTTAACTAAAAGGAATGAGTTCCCAGCAATAGTTAAAGAGTTTCTTTTTCCTTTTTTTTTGAATTATTGAAAATAAAATTCTCTGGAATTATTCTTTTTTTATGAAACTATTTTATTTTAGTTGGATTCTTTTTTTTAAAAACATCTTTATTGGAGTATAATTGCTTTACAATGGTGTGTTAGCTTCTGCTTTATAACAAAGTGAATCAGTTTATACATATACATATGTCCCCATATCTCTTCCCTCTTGTGTCTCCCTCCCTCCCACCCTCCCTATCCCACCCATCCAGGTGGTCACAAAGCACCCAGCTGATCTTCTTGTGCTATGCAGCTGATTCCCACTAGCTATCTATTTTACGTTTGGTGGTATATGTATGTCCATGCCACTCTCTCACTTTGTCCCAGCTTCCCCTTCCCCTTCCCCATATCCTCAAGTCTATTGTCTAGTAGGTCTGTGTCTTTATTCCCGTCTTACCCCTAGGTTCTTCATGACATTTTTTTTTTTTTTAGATTCCATATATATGTGTTAGCATACAGTATTTGTTTTTCTCTTTCTGACCTACTTCACTCTGTATGATAGACTCTAGATCCATCCACCTCACTACAAATAACTCAATTTCGTTTCTTTTTATGACTGTGTAATATTCCATTGTATATATGTGACACATCTTCTTTATCCATTCATCTGTCAATGGAAACTTAAGTTGATTCCATGTCCTGGCTATTGTAAATAGAGCTGCAATGAACCTTGTGGTACATGACTCTTTTTGAATTATGGTTTTCTCAGGATATATGTCCAGTAGTGGGATTGCTGGGTCATATGATAGTTCTATTTTCAGTTTTCTAAGGAACCTCCATACTGTTCTCCATAGTGGTGTATCAATTTACATTCCCACTAACAGTGCAAGAGGGTTCCCTTTTCTCCACACCCTGTCCAGCATTTATTGTTTGTAGATTATTTGATGATGGCCATTCCGACTGGTGTGAGGTGATACCTCATTGAAGTTTTGATTTTTATGTCTCTAATGATTAGTGATGTTGAGCATCTTTTCATGTGTTTGTTGGCAATGTGTATATCTTCTTTGGAGAAATGTCTATTTAGGCCTTTTGCCCATTTTTGGTTTGGGTTATTTGTTTTTTAGATATTGAGCTGCATGAGCTGCTTGTAAATATTGGAGGTTAATTCTTTGTCAGTTGCTTCATTAGCAAGTATTTTCTCCCATTCTGAGGGTTGCCTTTACATCTTGTTTATGTTTTCCTTTGCTGTGCAAAAGGTTTTAAGTTTCATTAGGTCCTATTTGTCTATTTTTGTTCTTATTTCCATTTCTTTAGGAGGTAGGTCAGAAAGGATCTTGCTGTGATTTATGTCATAGAGTGTCCTGCCTATGTTTTCCTCTAAGAGTTTGATAGTGTCTGGCCTTACACTTAGGTCTTTAATCCATTTTGAGTTTATTTTTGTGTTTGGTGTTAGGGAGTGCTCTAATTTCATTCTTTTACATGTAGCTGTCCAGTTTTCCCAACACCACTCATTGAAGAGGTTGTCTTTTCTCCATTGTATATTCTTGCCTCCTTTATCAAAAATAAGGTGACCAGGGCTTCCCTGGTGGTGCAGTGGTTGGGAGTCTGCCTGCAGATGCAGGGGACACAGGTTCGTGCCCTGGTCCGGGAGGATCCCACATGCCACGGAGCAGCTGGGCCCATGAGCCATGGCCACTGGCCCTGCGTGTCCAGAGCCTGTGCTCCACAACGGGAGAGGCCACGGTGGTGAGAGGCCTGCATACCACACAAAAATAATAATAATAAGGTGACCATACGTGCGTGGGTTTATCTCTGGGGTTTCAGTCCTGATCCATTGATCTATATTTCTGTTTTCGTGCCAGTACCATACTGTCTGGATTACTGTAGCTTTGTAGTATAGTCTGAAGTGAGGGAGCCTGATTCCTCCAGCTCCGTTTTTCTTTCTCAAGATTGCTTTGGCTATTCAGGGTCTTTTGTGTTTCCTTACAAATTATGAAACTTTTTGTTCTAGTTCTGTGATAGATGCCATTAGTAGTTTGATCGGGATTGCACTGAATCTGTAGTTTGTTTTGGGTAGTATAGTCATTTTCACAATGTTTATTCTTCCAATCCAAGAACATGGTATATCTCTCCATCTGTTTGTATCATGTTTAATTTCTTTCATCAGTGTCTTATAGTTTTCTGCATACAGGTCTTTTGTCTCCTTAGGTAGGTTTATCTCTGTGATTTCTATTATTGTTATTTATTTTATACATATACATATACAAAGAGTAGTTTGTATCTCTTAATCCCCTACCCTATCATGCCCCTCCCCTCACCTTTCCCTACTGGTAACCACTAGTTTTTTCTCCATATCTGTGAATCTATTTCTGTTTTGTTATATTTATTCATTTATTTTATTTTTTAGATTCCACATATAAGTAATAACATAGAATATTTGTCTTTCTCTGACTTATTTTACTAAGCATAATACTGTCTAGGTCTATCCACATTCTTGCAAATGGCAAAATTTCATTCTTTTTTATGGCCAAGTAATAGTCTGTTATATATATACCACAACTTCTTTATTCATTTTTCTGTTGATGGACACTTAGGCTGTTTCCATATCTTGACTATTATAAATAATGCTGCTATAAACATGCAGGTGCATATATCTTTTTGAATTAGTGTTTTCAATTTCTTTGGCTATATATACCTACTAGTGGAATTGCTGGATCATGTGATAGTTTTATTTTTAGTTTTTGAGCAAGCTCCATACTGTTTTCCATAGTGGCTACACCAGTTTACATTCCCACCAGCAGTGTACGTGGGTTGATATTTCTCCACATCTTCACAACATATTTTATTTGGAGACTTTTTCATGATACACATTCTGACAGGTGTGAGGTGTTATCTCATTGTGGTTGGTTTTGATTTGTATTTATCTGATGATTAAAAATGTTGAGCATCTTTTCATGTACCTGTTGCCATTTGTATACCTTCTTTGGAAAAATGTCTATTCAGATCTTCTGCCCACTTTTTAATTGGGTAGTTTTTTGATATTGTGCTTTATGAGATATTTATATATTATGGATATTAACTCCTTATTGGTAATATCATTTGCAAATATTTTCTTCCACTCAGCAGGTTGCCTTCATTTTGCTGATGGTTTCCTTTTCTGTGCAAAGGCCTTTAAGTTTAATTAGGTTCCATGTATTAATTTTTGCTTTTGTTTCTTTTGCCTTAGGAGACAGATACAAAAAAATATATTGCTATGAGTTGAATTTCACATCCAAATATGACCATCTGTAGATCATTTCCACCTATATGATATATAAGCCCTTTGTGTCAAAATGACCTCAGAAGAATCCCTTATTGTCTTCCACGTAATTTCATCCTGCTCTGATGTTATGATTGGCACCACTAAACCAAAAAAATGAGGAGTCATATTTATCCTCAACAATTCACCTAATTGATTTTTCTTATTAGTTGTTGTGTCTGTCTCGTTGTTACTACCACTGCTATTATCTTATTCTAGACCCCTAAGTTGTTGCCCTAACCTTATAGTTTGTTTTTTTCAGTTCCTTTCCAACTTGTCTTATACATTCTCTGACACCTATGACAAAGTGGTTGTTTGGCCATTAATAAAATTACAATTTTATTTTAATTCACAGAATTCTTCATAACTGAGCACTATGTATTGTCAGCTATTTATCTCCTCACCTTCACCACCCCATTTGTCCCCACCAAACCCTGAGCTCCACTCCCCAGTCTTGCTCAATATTACACAGCAAGGAAGAGGTAGAGCCACCAGGATGCAAACCAGATCTGATGACTTCAGGACTCTTTATAGCTCCTTCAACTCGTTTGTAAATCTCTGGGATTTGTGGTGGTTGTAGTTGTCTCTTTCCCCAGAAATTATGTTCCACAGATGTCTCTTTGCCTCTTTCTTCTGTGTCTTGCACCTCTTACTCTCAGAAGGTGCCTGGAAGTGTCTATCCTAAGTCACTCCCTCAGGAAAAGTCCTTTCTGTATGGTTCACTGAAATGGAAATTGCTACTCCCCACCAGGAACCCCATGCCATCCTCTAGGTAGAGCACTTGTCATTACAATCACTTTAACATCTTTTAAAAACCAGTCAGGCCATCACATTCTTTAAAGGAGTAAAATTTATGCTATAGCTAAAATAAAGTTTTTTAAAAAATCAATTATCTTAATGAGTTGCAGGTGGGGAAAAAAAGGCATTTGAAAGGGCATGCCAAGGTGGTTGATGGAAACCAAACAAATGTTGCTTAACTCATATACCAGAGAAGGCAACTGTGTCTGAATACCTGGAGCAGAAGAAACAGCTGCCCTACCAGGTACAGACTGAACAATCATCAGTGAAAAGTATATGGGGGAGGAAGTGGTATTATACTGGGAAATTGAACAGAACATTGAAAGCTGTATCCTTGGGGGAAGAGGAACTATTTGAAGAAGCAAAAAAAAAGGTAGTAGGGCTAAAGATGTAGATATGCAAAGAATGTGGTGATGCACACCCCTCCTGGTCACTTCAGTCACCATTCAACAGCTATTCAATTACACAGAGGTGCATCTTCTACATAATTTCAGAATCAAAAGGAGACTCAGAAGGCATCTTAGCCACACTTTTTTCAGTTCTTACACTCTTTTAGAGATATAATCCATCTTCTGCTTACGGAAGCCCAATCTTTTAATTTGTGAGGGGAGCTGTTAGTTTGGTTATTTTTCTCCTTATCTTGACCCAAAATCTTCCTACAAATATCACCAACCAACTGACAAGTTCTACTCTCTACTTTTCAGGAAAAACATAAAAAGCCAGAAATTAAAAGAAAGAACATAGGCACCCCACTATATGTCACCTTTATTATTTTTATTTCTTATAATTAGAGTATAATTGCTTTACCATATTGTGTTAATTTCTGCTGTATAACAAAGTGAATCAGCTACATGTAAACATATATCCCCATATCGCCTCCCACTTGAACTTCCCTTCTCCCCATCCCACCCACCTAGGTCATCACAGAACACTAAGCTGAGCTCCCTGCACTATACATCAGGTTCTCAACAGCTATCTGTTTTATACAATGTAGTGTATATATGCCAGTCCTAATCTCCCATTTCGTCCCAATCTCCCCTTTCCCCTGTGTCCACCCATCTGTTCTCTACATCTGCATATCTATTCCTGCCCTGCAAATAGATTCATCTGTATCACTTTTGTAGATTCCACATATATGTATTAATATATGATATTTGTTTTTCTCTTTGTGACTTACTTCACTCTATATGACAGATTCTAGGTCCATCCACATCTCTACAAATGACCCAATTTCATTCCTTTTTATGGCTGAATAATATTCCATTGTGTATATATATATATATATATATATATATATATATATATATATATATACACAACATCTTCTTTATCCATTCATCTGTCGATGGACATTTAGGTCGTTTCCATGACCTGGCTATTGTAAATAGTGCTGCAATTAATATTGGGGTACATGTGTCTTTTTGAATTATAGTTTTCTCAGGGTATATACCCAGTAGTGGGATTGCTGGGTCATATGGTAGTTTTATTTTTAATTTTTTAAGGAACTTCCATACTGTTCTCCATAGTGGATGTATCAAATTACATTCCCACCGACAGAGCAAGAGGGTTCCCTTTTCTCCACACCCTCTCCAGCATTTACTTTTCGTAGATTTTTTTGATGATGGCCATTCTGACCAGTGTGAGGTGATACCTCATTGTAGTCTTCATTGGCATTTCTCTGATAATTAGTGATGTTGAGCATCTTTTCAAGTGTTTTTTGGCCATCTGTATGTCTTCTTTGGAGAAATGTCTATTTAGGTCTTCTGCCTATTTTTTAATTGTTTTTTTTTGTTTGTTTTTTTGATATTGAGCTGCCTGAGCTGTTTGTATATTTTGGAGGTTAATCTTTTGTCAGCTGCTTCATTTGCAAACATTTTCTCCCATTCTGAGGGTTGTCTATTCGAATTCTTTATGGTTTCCTTTGCTGTGCAAAAGCTTTTAGTCTTAATTAGATCCCATTTGTTTATTTTGGTTTTATTTTCATTACTCTAGGAGGTGGGTCAAAAAAGATCTTGCTGTGATTTATGTCAAAGAGTGTTTTTCCTATGTTTTCCTCCAAGAGTTTTATAGTGTCTGGTCTTGCATTTAGACCTTCAATTATTTTGAGTTTATTTTTGTGTATGGCTATAGGGAGTGTTCTAATCTCATTCTCTTACATGTAGCTGTCCAGTTTTCCCAGCACCATTTATTGAAGTGACTGTCTTTTCTCCACTGTATATTCTTGCCTCCTTTATCAAAGATAAGGTGACCATATGTGTATGGGTTTATCTCTGGGCTTTCTATCCTGTTCCATTGATCTATATTTCTGTTTTTGTTCCAGTACCACAATGTTTTGATTACTGTAGCTTTGTAGTATAATCTGAAGTCAGGGAGCCTGATTCTTCTGGCTCCATTTTTCTTTCTCAAGATTGTTTTTGCTATTCAGTGTCTTTAGTTATTCCATACAAATTGTAAAATTTTTGTTCTAACTCTCTGAAAAATGTCATAATTTGATAGTGATTGCATTGAATCTGTAGATTGCTTTGGGTAGTATAGTCATTTTCACAATGTTGATTCTTCCAATCCTAGAGCACAGTATATCTCACCATCTGTTTCTGTCATCTTTGATTTCTTTCTTATAGTTTGCTGAGTACAGGTGTTTTGCCTCCTTAGGTAGGTTTATTCCTAGTTATTTTATTCTATTTGTTGTGATGGTAAATGGGATTATTTCCTTAATTTTTCTTTCTGATCTTTCATTTTAGTGCACAGGAATGCAGATTTCTGTGCATTAATTTTGTATCCTGAAAATTTACCAGATTCATTGATTAGCTGTAGTAGTTTTCTGGTGGCATATTTAGGATTTTCTATGTACAATGTTATGCCATCTGCAAACTGTGACAGCTTTACTTCTTCTTTTTCAATTCAGATTCATTTTATTTCTTTTTCTTCTCTTATTGCCGTGGCTAGGACTTCCAAAACTCTGGTGAAGAAGAGTGGTGAGAGTAGACATCCTTGTCTTATTCCTGATCTTAGAGGAAAGGCTTTCAGTTTTTCACCATTGAGAATGATGTTTGCTGTGGGTTTGTCATATATGGCCTTCATTATGTTGAGGTAGTTTCCCTTTATACCCAATTTCTGGAGAGTTTTTATCATAAATTGGTGTTGAATTTTGTCAAAAGCTTTTTCTGCATCTATTGAGATGATCCTATGGTTTTTATTCTTCAATTTGTTAATATGGTATATCACATTTATTGATTTGAGTATACTGAAGAATCCTTGTATCCCTGGAATAAATTCCACTTGATCGTGGTGTTTGATTTTTTTTATATGTTGTTGGATTCTATTTGCTAGCATTTTGTTAAGGATTTTTGCATCTATGTTCATCAGTGATATTGGTCTGTAGTTTTCTTGTTTTGTGACATCTTTGTCTGGTTTTGGTGTCAGGGTGATGGTGTACTCATAGAACAATTTTGGGAGTGTTCCTCTCTCTGCAATTTTTTGGAAGAATTTGAGAAGAATGGGTGTTAGCTCCTCTCTAAATGTTTGATAGAATTCGCCTATGAAGCCATCTGGCCCTGAGCTTTATTTTATTGGAAGATTTTTAATCACAGTTTCAATTTCATGACGTGATTGGACAGTTCATATTTTCTAATTCTTTCTGGTTCAGTATTGGAGAGCTGTTCCTTTAACAGGATTTTTCCATTTCTTCCAGGTTGCCCATTTTATTGGCATATAGTAGTCTCTTATGATCCTTTGTATTTCTGCAGTGTCAGGTGTAATTTCTCCTTCTTCATTTTAAATTTTATTTATTTGAGTCCTCTCCCTTTTTTAAATTGATGAGTCTGGCTAAAGTTTTATCAATTTTGTTTATCTTCTCAAAGAACCAACTTTTGGTTTTATTGATCTTTGTTATTGTTTTCTTCATTTATATTTCTATATTTCATTTATTCTGCTGATATTTATGATTTCTTTCCTTCTAAACTTTGGGTGTTTTTGTTGTTGTTCTTCTTCCTCTTTCTGTAGATGCTTTAGGTGTAAGGTTAGATTATTTATTTGAAATTTTTCTTGTTTCTTGAGGTGAGATTGAATTGCTATAAACTTCCTTCTTAAAACTATTTTGCTGTATCCCATAGGTTTTGGGTCATCATGTTTTCATTGTCATTTGTTTCTATGTGTTTTTTCATTTCCTTTTTGATTTTTTCAGTGATCTCTTGCATATTTAGTAGCAAATTGTTTAGCCTCAAAGTGTTTGTGTTTTTTACAGCTTTATATCCTGTAATTGATTTCTAATCTCATAGTGTTGTGGTCAGAAAAGATACTTGATATGATTTCAATTTTTTTTTTTTTTTTAATTTACTGAGGTTTGATTTGTGACCTGAGATGTGATCTGTCCTGGAGAATGTTGCATGTGCATTTGAGAAGAAAGGGTAATCTGTTGTTTTTGGATGGAGTGTCCTATAAACATCAATTAAATCTATCTGTTCTATTGTGTCGTTTAAAGCTTGTGCTTCCTTATTAATTTTCTCTTTGGATGACCTGTCCATTGGTGTAAGTGAGGTGTTAAAGTCCCCTACTATTATTGTGTTATTGTCAATTTCCTCTTTTATAGCTGTTAACATTTGCCTTATGTATTGAGGTGCTCCTATGTTGGGTGCATATAAATTTATAATTGTTATATCTTCTTGGTTTGATTTCTTGACCATAATGTAGTGTCCTTCCTTGTCTCTTGTGACATTCTTTATTTTAAAGTCTATTTTATCTGATATGAGTATTTCTACTTCTGTTTTCTTTTGATTTCCATTTGCAAGGAATATCTTTTTCCATTCCCTCACTTTCAGTCTGTATGTGTCCTTAGGTATGTAGTGGGTTTCTTGTAGACAGCATTTACAAGGGTCTTATTGTTGTATCCATTCAACGAGCCTGTGTCTTTTGGTTGGAGCATTTAACCCATTCACATTTAAGGTAATTATCTATATGTATGTCCCTATTACCATTTTCTTAATTGTTTTGGGTTTGTTTTTGTAGGTCCTTCTTGTAGGTTGTAAAGCTGGTTTGATGGTGCTGAATTCTCTTAGCTTTTGCTTGTCTATAAAGCTTTTTTTTCTCTGTTGAATCTAAATGATAGTAATCTTGGGTAATCTTGTTGGGTAGAGTAATCTTGGCTGTAGGTTTCTCTTTTTCTTCACTTTAAATATATTTTGCAACTCCCTGGTGGCCTGTAGATTTTCTGTTGAAAAATCAGCTGTTAGCCTTACAGGAATTCCCTTGTATATTATTTATTGTTTTTCCCTTCTTTTAATATTTTTTCTTTGTATTTAATTTTGTTAGTTTGAATAATATGTGTCTGGGTGTGTTTCTCCTTAGGTTTATCCTGTATGGGACTCTCTGCCCTTCCTGGACTTGGTTGGCTATTTCCTTTTCCATGTTAGGGAAGTTTTTTGCTATAATCTCTTCAAATATTTTCTCAGACTCTTTCTCTTCTTTTTCTAGGATGTCTATAATTCTAATGTTGGCGCATTTAATGTTGTCCCAGAGATCTATGAAACTGTGCTCATTTCTTTTCATTCTTTTTTCTTTATTCTATTCCTCAGCAGTTATTTCCACCATTCTATCTTCCAGTTTACTTATTCATTCTTCTGCTTCAGTTATTCTGGTATTGATTTGTTCTACTGTATTTTTCATTTCAGTTATTGTGTTGTTCATCACTGTTTGTTCTTTACTTCTTCTAGGTCCTTGTCAAACATTTCTTGTAATTTCTCAATCTTTGCCTCCATTCTATTTCTTAGATTTTGGATCATCTTTGCTCTCATTACTCTAAATTCTTTTTCAGATAGGTTGCCTCTTTCCTCTTCATTTATTTGATCTTGGGAGTTTTTAACTTGCTCCTTCATCTGTTACATATTTTTTTGTTGTCTCATTTTTTTTTGATGGGTGGGGCTGTGTTACTGTCTTGCTGGTTGTTTGGCCTGAGGCGTCCTCCATTGGAGTTTGCAGGCAGTTGGGTGGAGTCAGGTCTTAGTGCTGAGATGAGGATCTCTGGGAGACCTCACTCTGATTAATATTCCCTGTGGTCTGAGGTTCTCTGTTAGTCCAGTGGCTTAGACTCAGCACTGCCACCACAGGAGGTCAGTCCTGACTCCCAGCCTGGGAACCAAGACCCCACAAGCCATGCAGCATGGCAAAAAAAAAAAAAAAGACAACAATTTAAAAGGAGCAGAACAATAACAAAGAATAAAAAATAAAATAAAATTTAAAAATATATTAGAAAAAATAGAAGTGAAACAACAACGCAAAACAGAATCACAACAGTTAAAAAAAAAAAAAAGTGGAAAAGTCCTTGACAGCAGGGTGGGTGAAAACATGAGGAGCTTAAGCTCAGGACCCAGGGGCCAGATGTGGTCCCAGAGGTCAGCTTGTCCTATCCAAAAACCACACTCTGAGTGACACTGTATTAATCACTGAATTCTCACAAATGCCCTAAGAGGTATTTATTATTTTTATTTTAATTTTCAGGAGAGAAATGTGAGGCACAGGATGGTTAAAGTAAACATAGCTGGTGAGGGGACAGACAGATCTTAAGTCAGAGAGTCTGACTCCAAAGCCCAAACTCTTAACCATGTGCAGTGTAAGACTAATTTGGGGAAATTTTAAATTTATTAAATATCCAGTGTTGCCAAAATAGAAGAAGAAAAAGCAAAAGAAAACAAACCCCCCAAAACAAAAAGAAACACAACACCTTAACAGAGAAAAGTAATTTGCCCTTCACAACCAGAAGTAATAGCAGTACTAATTTCAAAGACACTGAAGTGTAGGCAATGAAGCTTTCCTATTCTACAAACTGGTGAAGCTGGTAAGGAAGGAGACTATACTAGGCATTTTTCTTTGGGGAGTTCCGACATCTGAAATCCCTGTCTATTTGGAATGCAATCCTGCTAAGGATCTGAGTGGTCCAGAATCTTTCTTCTCAGCCTCTTTTGCATCAGAGCATGGGTAGGTGACCAGGGGTCAATGAGATAGATGTACATGCCTCTGCATCAGAGAGGAGCTAGTGACAAATGGGAGCAGTGGTTGAGGCTGGACCCATGTCCAGTGCAGAAACCTTGGCAGTGCTTTTGACATGTCTTGGATTCAGCGAGGAGGGCAGTAGTCCTTCCCTCACATAGTTATGGGGTGTGGGTGGTGGGTGTAGCCTCTTTTGGATTTTGCACATTTACAAGCCAGGTTTTTCCAACCTTCACTCTTCTGTCTGACATTTGTTCAATCATTTCCACTTTTGCTCATATCAGCCCTAATCTGCATCTGTGACTTGCTCTTAGGAGCCCTCACTAAGACAAAGACTGAATGCAAAGATAACATAAATCTTGATATTCAAAACAAATGACAGCCCCAGAAGAGTGAGGTGTTCTGGGTCACACATGAAAGAAAGTAACAGTTCCAGAAACACCATAAAAAGTGGAATAAGAATGAGGTTAATTATTCATTTTAAAATTAAATATTAATAATCAAGATTAATAAAATCTTACATTTATGGAATGCATTTCCTACTTGAAGAGCCTCCAAGAGTCCATTTGAATTTATAAGCCAAGGTAATATATAGAACATAAAATCATTAATTAAAGCATGAAATTCATGAAATAGATACATGTCTAACCAGCAGGAAAAAAAAAGGTTATAGAAGCCTAATTAACATTCATCACTAACGAGTTTCAGGAAGTCACTGGCATTGAGTTGGTCGGTTCTGTCTACTGATGACTTTGTGATGTACAGTCACATCTGTGATGCCTTCTTCTCCTGTCCTGGGTCCCCAGAAACCTCTGTCAGGCTGCTTTCCCTCTTCAAACACTTGTTCATGGCTCAGTAGTCTCAAAACTTGGGGGTATGGAGTGGGGGTTGTGGAAACTAGTCCCTTCTTTGGGCCAGGACTGAGGTTTATATGTGCTTCCATTGCAGTCCCATGGGAGGCAATACCCCGAAGCAGCAGGAGAGAGTTTTGTGTCTGGAGTGTCCTGGGTGGGTGGCATCTCCAAAATATAAACCAATGACTTCCCCGCCTACCACCATCTATTTGGAATATGTTTCACATTTGCATTTTAATAGAAATTTTTATGTGTTTTCTCTTTTAGTTCTCATTAACAATGCTTTTTGAAAAAAAAAAAATCTTTTTTCATCAATGAGCACTAAAGCTCAAAGAGATAAAGAAGTAACTCACTCAAGGTCATACAGTTTAAAATTGGAGGACTCAGAGTCCCAAACCCACACTAAATTATGCTAGTCCGGCTCTGCCTGGATTTTAGACTTTAGCCCCAAAGGCATGATCCAGCTAGGGGAGTGACCATGGTGGAGAAGGACCACAGGCCTTCCTAGAGCTTGTGTCAGGCGTTTGTGTTGAGTTGGGGCTTCAGCCTCAACAGCAAAAGGAAAATGATGAATAGTGATAGCCTTGATCATATCCTATGATAGTGCCCTATGACCAGTTAAGGTCAGGGACGTAAATCCCACAGACTTGGGCTCACATCAAGTCTTCATCACAGATGTGCCAAAGGATCTTTGCTAAATTATTTAACTTTTCTAAGCTGTTTTCCCATCTGTTAAAAAAAAAAAAAAAAGGATCTAACAGTTCTTACAGTTCTTTTCTTCATAGAATGGTTGTGAGGACTTAGTGAAATCATGATGTATGGAAGGCATTTTGTACAGCACCATGTGGAACGGGCTCTTGGATCCTAAAGTCTTGCAGCATATGTACACTTGTTAACTTGATCTCATGAATTACTGTTCCTCCTCTATGTCTGTATAATTAAAAAGAATTGATATGCTTTGTATTTAGGAGAGCCAAAGAAAGAATTTAGGTTTAGAAGAGAGAAGAGATTCCCAAGTTAGATTGGGTAGAGACACTGCTCAGAAAAGAGGAAACCTGGCCAAGATCCCTGGGGTCTGGGGCAAAGAAGGAGGAAGACAGGCTAGCTGGATGCCAAGCAGTACTCTCTGTGGGGTTTCTTCACCATATACAATGTCAAGTTCACAGGTTCTCAGCCATGGCTGCACATGGCATCACCTGGGCCCCAGTCCAGAGATCCAGGCTTCATTGGTCTGGGTGCAGCCTGGGTTTCAGGAGTTGTTGAAATTGTTGCTGCTGATAATCCCACTTGAAGCAAAGTATCTGCTTGGGTGTCACATTAGCATGTCTGTCTTCTTCTCAGACTCTCCAGGTGTCTGTTCTGAAATCACCGTGGCTCTCTTTACTTCCAGTCTTGCACTCCCACTCATATTTTCTGAGGCCTTCACAATATCAAAAAATTTCATTCACTTCCCTATTCTTATCCTTTCAAGTTTGTAACAGAATGCGTCTGTCCTAGCTTAGACATGTAGGTGGGTCCCAGTTGCTTTGACTCTTGTTCTGCATCACTCTGGGCAGCTCCATGACCATCAAGCAGGAGCAAACCACATGTCCTGTACCTCACCTGGCCTGTTCCATTTGTTAATGAGGACTGTAAGTCCCTCAAGGCAGGAAGGGAGTCCTGGTTATCTTCTCAATCCCAGCCCTGAACAGAGGCAGTGAGAGCCTTGTGGAAGCAAATGTGAACCAAAGACAATTTAGGAAGTAAAACTGGGACATATTTAATTGACTGATTGTATATGCTCAAAATGCCAAAATTATGAAAATTTTCTTGGCAAAAGATGATGAGCATGTGCATTGAACACTTTTTTTCTGAATCTCTCCTCCACCTCCCTCCATATTGGTTGAATTCAGCTGTGCCTTGGAGGAGCTGCTCTAGTACTGATATAAACTAGTTGAGATAATAACTTCACCCTATTACATCCATATATGACCCCAGACCCTAGCAGACCACAATATTAGGGTAAGAGTGAATTTCCTTCAAGAAGCTCTTTTTAAGAATATATATATGTATAACTGATTCCCTTTGCTGAACAGCAGAAATTAACACAACATTGTAAATCAACTATACTTTCAATAATTTTTTTTTTTAAAAAGCTATTTTTATATAGTGAGTCCTTGGTAAATGTGTTACTGTTAGCTGGCTGACAGGGCATTTCTAATATTATTGTGTAAGCCAGATACTGTATGCATGACCTTCTGAAGAGGGAAAGCATGTTGAAATGGAAACAAAAACAAAACACCACTGTCAACCTTACCACATAAACCCTCCCTTAGGACCTGATTAGATTTTCAGACCTGAAAATGTATGACTCTCCTAGGGATACATGTTACCTGAAATACTCTGAATTCTTTTGCCCTGAATATCATCATGTATATTTTAGCCATCATTTTCCTGCAAAGGCAGGGATAGTAGAGATTAAGGGAAAAGAAGGAGCAGATCATTTTATCAGAATTAAAAGACATCGTCTTTGCTTTCTGTTTGCTTTCTGTGATTTACCAGGAAGCAAGGTCCCAGATGGTTTTGCATTCATCTTTTCCCTATTGTCATCAACTGCACAGACTTGACTGGAGAAGGTGCAGAAAAGGTGATCATTTTCCTATAATAAACATCCAACCAGCATAAGCCATCCAAATGCAAAGGGAGTTTTGAATGTGACCTTATGGGAAATGAAGAAAAGTCAGCTTAAGGTCAACTGAAATGCCTCGTTCTTTTCCTCCAGCCTTTTTGTTTATTTCTTCTCCCCTTTGGGACTGCCTGCAAGTTGTTGTGGCCATTTCTTCTACAATTTCATGACTTTTTGCTTAGAACCTATGCAATGAAATGCCACTTCTGTAATTTAAAAACAATACCACATTGCTTTGTGTGTTATAGAGTTCCTCCAGGGAGAGTGGACCTGAACTGGTCTGGGTGTGCAGGACTGACTTTTGCCCCACAGAGAGCAGGCAGTCACCCTGCAGGAGTGATGAATGGCACCATGGCATCCAGATGGAGTTTGTGTCCTTCTGCTGGTCCAGGGAACCAGCCTTCCTTCTGGTCTAAGCTACAGCATCTCTCATTAATGACAAATGGGCAAGAGGGAAAAGCTCCCCAAACTCTGGGAATGTGTCTTTTATCTGTACCTTTAACATACCAGCTCAGCCTGTAGCAGATAGGTTAGGGGGTCCCTGGAGAAAGAGAACCAGGAAAGGCTTTCTCCATGTGAGAGAACCCATTTTGGCCTAAGCCATTTTGTGATATAATCCTAACTGCAATAATTGCCCTTGAACAGGTCTTAGTAATTAATGATATTAAGGGAGGGAATGCAGAAAAAAGGGAGGAGCAATCAAACAATAGTGCAGCCTTGGGGCAGGGTCCTGGTGCCTCAAAGGATATACATAATAATATACCTTTGAGTTCTGCAGGAACTAAAGCCCCCACCCAGGTTGAGGATGGAATGGTGATGTTGACCTTCCTGACTTCAGTCAACTAAAGCTTGGACTCTGTCGACCTGGACCCTAATTCTATGCTGAATTCTCCTCTGCTCAAGCCCCTTCATGAATATGCATGTTCCCTTAGCTTAAAATTTTCCCAATTTTGGACTTTCCTGGTGGCATAGTTGTTAAGAATCAGCCTGCCAATGCAGGGGACATGGTTTTGAGCCCTGGTCTGGGAAGATCCCACATGCCGAGGAGCAAATAAGCCCGTGTGCCAAAACTACTGAGCCTGCGCTCTAGATCCTGTGAACCACAACTCCTGAGCTCATGTGCCACAACTACTGAAGCCCACACACCTAGAGCCCGTGCTCCACAACAAGAGAAGCCATAGCATTGAGAAGCCTGCTCACCGCAATAAAGAGTAGCCCCCACTCACTGCAACTAGAGAAAGCCCGTGTGCAGCAGTGAAGACCCAATATAGCCACAATAAATAAATTAAATAAATAAAACTTTCCCAGTTGTGCTGGTGGGGTGACACTGCTTTGGGAAAGATCCCCAGTGTTCTCCTTACTTGCTGCAAGTAATAATAAATCCTTTCTTCTCCTGAGCTATGGCTTGGTTGTTTCTATTGGCTTATCATCCACCAAGACGCAAACCCAGTTTTCAGGTAACAACTCCTGCATCAGGGCCTTTGTACTAGCTCTTCCTTTCTGCAGAATATTGTCCTTCAGATGATATTATGCCTGCTTCTTTCTAGCACATGGGTTTCCTATTAAATGCCTTCTCTTTAATGCATCTGAATTGCACACTCTAAGCCCTCTTACTAATACATATCCTGAAGTTGTATTCTTCATAACACCTAGCACCACACAAAGTCATCTGTCATTATGTATTCATTTCCTCATTTATTTTCAGTTGCTTCCACTCACAGTATTAGGTCAATGAGTGCAGGGACTTGGGTTTCTTACCAGATCCATTTGTAGCACCTAGAACAGGGCTGACACAGAGTAAACACCTTCCAAGACAGAACCAGAGTAGGAGGATGTGAAGAGTAGAGACCAGCAAATACACTGGAGCCAGAAAAAAATTAGTTTGAATGCAGGCTCACAGTATGTTTGATCTTGAGTAGAATATTTAAATTCTTCAGACTTCAGTCCTTCCATCTGGAAAAAGAACACCTAACTTGGGGGAAGAGGGGTAGAACTTGTGGGTGGCAGCTGAGTCATAAAAATAATGTTTCTGGTTGTCTTTTTCTGGATTCTGTGTATATACAGGCTTGTAGGTTGTAGTTACCTTCAGAAAACGCATTTTCACAAAGTTAGCTGGTGGTTTTGCTGCTGCCAATTAGGTGAAATTATATATGAAATGATTCTAACAGAATACCTAACGAGTTGGCAGTCAATGAGTATTATTTTCTTTACTCCATGAAACACTACATAAAAGGTACTATTTCCCTGACTTTTTCTAGACAAGACAGACACCAATGAACAGTTAAGTGAGAGCTGCCATTTTCACATTTGTGGGAAAGAGGTGAAGGGTAGAGGGAAATCAGGTGAGAAAGATAGAGAATAGACATTAATATTATTGGCAGCATCAGGAAGGCAATGGATAAAGGAGAGATGCTGTAAGGTCATCCTGTATCCCTGAATTCTTCTTTCTCAGAGAAGACAAGGGTAATTAAAATAGACTGTGCCCATTGCAAATGGTCCTCAGCTGTGTACCAAAAATCAACCCTCTTTGCTGTACCAAGTATCACACTAGAGTATTATAGATGTTGGGGTTAGAAAGCACCTCAAGAGATCATCTAGCCCAAGTCCTATAAGGACAGCATTGGGTACCAAAGGAGAACAGACTTTGGAGTCGGTGAACTACATCTGAATCCTGGATGTTTTCCTTACACCTTGTTCATTTTGGATAAGCTACTCAACTCATATGAATCCTGTTTTGTCATCTTCAAATTGTTGATAATAACACCTAACCTAAAGATTAATGTAAAGAGTAAATAAAATAGTTTGGGAAAATACATCTAGCACAAGGTCCTCCTATAATAGAGCTTCAAAACCAGGGAGGTATTACCACTCTTTAGCAGATAAATGACTGCATTTTACTATGTTTTATTGTGTTCTATTGTACGTTTTACAAAAAGCAACTGAAGTCAAGATGTTAACTGATTTGCTCTAGGTCACATGGTCCAGTAGAAAAGGAGCTAAAGCCACTTCCACTTTCAGCATTGCCTGTGGCTCCCTACAGAGCAAGGATTTGGGGATATCCAAGGGCTTGATCAAGTTCTCCATGTTTAGTGACCTATAGGGTCTTTTTTGCCTTGCCTGTCAATCAGCAAGTCTATGAAAGTTTAATGAATTCTCAGGGTTTGACAAGATGCTGAAACATATTGAATAGACAAATGGTCCAGTTGGGCCTATTAAAAAAAGATCATTTTTGCAAAAGAACACATCATTAAATAGTAACCCAAATAACAAGATTGGTTTAAGGGTACATATGTCAGAGCAAAGAGTGCCCCACCACCACACACACAAAAATCTGGTTTCTTGACCTTGTAGTTCTCTGTCCGATTCTTTAAATTTCGGTAGATGGGTAAATGGCAGGGGATTCATGCAGAAATGCCTGGAGGCCACCTAGCATCAGTTTGTGACAGGAGAATGCCTTGTGTAAGCACAGAGGTTAGAAGTTTACCCCTTGACTTCTGTAACCAGAATCTTCCATGAACAGTGGCAGATCCAAGTGAAGGATGTTAAATACTGAAAAAGAAAAAAAAAGACAGTGAGGTAGAGGGTGTTTCTGCACAATACGCCACCATCTGATTAAATTCTCTTCTATCAGAGAAAGTTTATTGCAGTTTCCTAGATGCTTTTGATTATAGCTTCACCTTTTCATAACCTCAGAGAAGATCCTCCCAAGTTTATCTTGTTGTTGTGATCTTTAATATCCAGGATCTAGTAGTTCTATATTGTAGTCTTGGCCACAAGGAGAAACTAACCACTATTTTTTTCTTCATCCTCAAATGCTTTTCTCTCCACTTAGTACAGTGGTGTGAATGGACGTGTCTTAAATTCAATCACCCTGTGTGAATGTCTCTTGAAATAGAATATTGTCCAAATTTGAAGCCGAATTTGGCCTCTCTACCCTGACGCCAAATTAAATCTCGGAGACAGAGTTTTGGGTGAAGTAGAAAAGAATAACTGTATTGCTTTGCAAGGCAAAGGAGCCCACAGTAGGCCAATGCCCTCAAAGCTGTGTGTTCCAACCTGGAGCGGGTAGTGAGGAGTTTTATAGTAGTGGTTCAAGGAGGAAGGTGTGATCAGCTCATGGACATTCTTCTGACTGGTTGGTGGTGAGGTAATTGGGAGTCAACATCATAAGACTTCTGGTTCCAACTGGTCTGGGGTCTATGTGCTTGTGGGCAGAATACAGTTAACTTCTCCCATCCAGTGGGGTTTTCAGTAACTGCAAAACAACTCAAAGATATTGTTATGTGTATCCCTTAAGGGGGAACCAGGACCCTGACCCAAGGCTGCACTATTGTTTCTTGACTGCTCCTCCCTTGTCTCTGCATCCCCTCCCTTCCTTGATTAGGAACTGTTTGAACCTGCTCTTTGGAACTCAGGGAAGGGGACACAAAAAGGATTTTGTACCCAGGAGTCCCACAAGGTGCAACTCAGTCTCAAGAAAGATAAATTGCATAGACTATCTTTATGCTGGGTTGAATAGAATCCCTCTACCCCCATTCACTTCCAGCAGGAATCTCAGAATATAACTTTATTTGGAAGTAGAGTCTTTGCAGATATTAGTTAAGTTAAAAGATGGATTATGTTGGGCGCTAATACAATGACTGATAAGAAGAAAGAAATGGAGACACATAAAAACATAGAGGAGAGTGCCATGTGAAGATGAAGACAGAGATTGGAGTAAAGTGTCTGCACGTTAAAGAATCCACCAGAAGCTAGAAGAGGTAGGAAACAATTCTTTGCTGGAGGCTACGGAAGAAGCATGGCTCTGCCAATGCTACAATTTTGATTGTTAGGTTCCAGAATTGTGAAGGAATAAATTTCCATTGTTGTAAGCTACATAGTTTGTGGTACTTTGTTATGGCAGCCAAATAAAACCAAGAGCCATCTGTAGGGTGAAAGGGAATATTATACAGGCAGTTAGGCATTGAGGGTGATGCTTATTTTTTTTTTAACATCTTTATTGGGGTATAATTGCTTTAAAATGGTGTGGTAGTTTCTGCTTTATAACAAAGTGAATCAGTTATACATATACATATGTTCCCATATCTCTTCCCTCTTGCGTCTCCCTCCCTCCCACCCTCCCTATCCCACCCCTCCAGGCGGTCACATAGCACCAAGCCGATATCCCTGTGCCATGCAGCTGCTTCCCACTAGCTATCTACCTTAGGTTTGTTAGTGTGTATATGTCCATGACTCTCTCTCGCCCTGTCACAGCTCCCCCTTCCCCCTCCCCATATCCTCAAGTCCATTCTCCAGTAGGTCTGTGTCTTTATTCCTGTCTTACCCCTGGGTTCTTCATGACATTTTTTTTCTTCTTAAATTCAATATATATGTGTTAGCATACGGTATTTGTCTTTTTCTTTCTGACTTACTTCACTTTGTATGACAGATTCTAGGTCTATCCACCTCATTACAAATAGCTCAATTTCGTTTCTTTTTATGGCTGAGTAATATTCCATTGTATATATGTGCCACATCTTCTTTATCCATTCATCCAATGATGGGCACTTAGGTTGTTTCCGTCTCCGGGCTATTGTAAATAGAGCTGCAATGAACATTTTGGTACATGACTCTTTTTGGATTTTGGTTTTCTCAGGGTATATATCCAGTAGTGGGATTGCTGGGTCATACGGTAGTTTTATTTGTAGTTTTTTAAGGAACCTCCATACTGTTCTCCATAGTGGCTGAACCAATTCACATTCCCACCAGCAGTGCAAGAGTGTTCCCTTTTCTCCACACCCTCTCCAGCATTTATTGTTTCTAGATTTTTTGATGATGGCCATTCTGACTGGTGTGAGATGATATTTCATTGTAGTTTTGATTTGCATTTCTCTAATGATTAATGATGTTAAGCATTCTTTCATGTGTTTGTTGGCAGTCTGTATATCTTCTTTGGAGAAATGTCTATTTAGGTCTTCTGCCCATTTTTGGATTGGGTTGTTTGTTCTTTTGTTATTGAGCTACATGAGCTGCTTGTAAATTCTGGAGATTAATCCTTTGTCAGTTGCTTCATTTGCAAATATTTTCTCCCATTCTGAGGATTGTCTTTTGGTCTTGTTTCCTTTGCTGTGCAAATGCTTTTAAGTTTCATTAGGTCCCATTTGTTTATTTTTGATTTTATTTCCATTACTCTAGGAGGTGGGTCAGAAAGGATCTTGCTGTGATTTATGTCATAGAGTGTTCTGCCTATGTTTTCCTCTAAGAGTTTGATAGTTTCTGGCCTTACATTTAGGTCTTTAATCCATTTTGAGCTTACTTTTGTGTATGGTGTTAGGGAGTGGTCTAATCTCATACTTTTACATGTACCTGTCCCATTTTCCCAGCACCACTTATTGAAGAGGCTGTCCTTTCTCCATTGTACATTCCTGCCACCTTTATCAAAGATAAGGTGACCATATGTGCGTGGGTTTATCTCTGGGCTTTCTATCCTGTTCCATTGATCTATCTTTCTGTTTTTGTGCCAGTACCATACTGTCTGGATTACTGTAGCTTTGTAGTATAGTCTGAAGTCAGGGAGCCTGATTCCTCCAGCTCATTTTTTCGTTCTCAAGATTGCTTTGGCTATTTGGGGTCTTTTGTGTTTCCATACAAATTGCGAAATTTTTTGTTCTAGTTCTGTGAAAAATGCCAGTGGTAGTTTGATAGGGATTGCATTGAATTTATAGGTTGCTTTGGGTAGTAGAGTCATTTTCACAATGTTGATTCTTCTGATCCAAGAACATGGTATATTTCTCCTTCTGTTTGTATCGTCTTTAATTTCTTTCATCAGTGTCTTATAGTTTTCTGCATACAGGTCTTTTGTCTCCTTAGGTAGGTTTATTCCTAGATATTTTATTCTTTTTGTTGCAATGGTAAATGGGAGTGTTTTCTTGATTTCCAGTTCAGATTTTTCATCATTAGTATATAGGAATGCCAGAGATTTCTGTGCATTAATTTTGTATCCTGCTACTTTACCAAATTCATTGATTAGCTCTAGTAGTTTTCTGGTAGCATCTTTAGGATTCTCTATGTATAGTATCATGTCATCTGCAAACAGTGACAGTTTTACTTCCTCTTTTCCGATTTGGATTCCTTTTATTTCCTTTTCTTTTCTGATTGCTGTGGCTAAAACTTCCAAAACTATGTTGAATAACAGTGGTGAGAGTGGGCAACCTTGTCTTGTTCCTGATATTAGTGGAAATGCTTTCAGTTCTTCACCATTGAGGATGATATTGGCTGTGGGCTTGTCATATATGGCCTTTATTATGTTGAGGAAAGTTCCCTCTATGCTTACTTTCTGCAGGGTTTTTATCATGAATCGGTGTTGAATTTTGTCAAAAGCTTTCTCTGCATCTATTGAGATGATTATATGGTTTTTCTCCTTCAATTTGTTAATATGGTTTATCACATTGATAGATTTGCGTATATTGAACAATCCTTGCATTCCTAGAATAAACCCCGCTTGATCATGGTGTATGATCCTTTTAATGTGCTGTTGGATTCTGTTTGCTACTATTTTGTTGAGGATATTTCCATCTATGTTCATCAGTGATATTGGCCTGTAGTTTTCTTTCTTTGTGACATACTTGTCTGGTTTTGGTATCAAGGTGATGGTGGCCTCGTAGAAGGAATTTGGGAGTTTTCCTCTCTCTGCTATATTTTGGAAGAGTTTGAGAAGGATAGGTGTTATCTCTTCTCTAAATGTTTGATAGAATTCGCCTGTGAAGCCATCTGGTCCTGGGCTTTTGTTTGTTGGAAGATTTCTAATCAGTTTCAATTTCAGTGCTTGTGATTGGTCTGTTCATATTTTTGATTTCTTCCTGATTCAGTCTTGGCAGGTTGTGCATTTCTAAGAATTTGTCCATTTCTTCCAGATTGTCCATTTTATTGGCATAGAGTTGCTTGTAGTAATCTCTCATGATCTTTTTTATTTCTGCAGTGTCTGTTGTTACTTCTTTTTCATTTCTAATTCTATTGATTTGAGTCTTCTCCCTTTTTTTCTTGATGAGTCTGGCTAGTGGTTTATCTATTTTGTTTATCTTCTCAGAGAACCAGCTTTTAGTTTTATTGATCTTTGCTATTGTTTCCTTCATTTCTTTTTCATTTATTTCTGATCTGATCTTTATGATTTCTTTCCTTCTGCTAGCTTTGGGGTTTTTTTGTTCTTCTTTCTCTAATTGCTTGAAGTGCAAGTTTAGGTTGTTTATTCGAGATGTTTCCTGCTTCTTAAGGTGGGCTTGTATTGCTATAAACTTCCCCCTTAGAACTGCTTTTGCTGCATCCCATAGGTTTTGGGTCGTTGTGTCTCCATTGTCATTTGTTTCTAGGTATTTTTTGATTTCCTCTTTGATTTCTTCAGTGATCACTTCATTATTAAGTAGTGTATTGTTTAGCCTCCATGTGTTTGTATTTTTTACAGATCTTTTCCTGTAATTGATATCTAGTCTCATGGCATTGTGGTCAGAAAAGATACTTGATACAATTTCAATTTTCTTAAATTTACCAAGGCTTGATTTGTGACCCAAGATATGATTGATCCTGGAGAATGTTCCATGAGCACTTGAGAAAAATGTGTATTCTGTTGTTTTTGGATGGAGTGTCCTATAAATATCAATTACGTCCATCTTGTTTAATGTATCATTTAAAGCTTGTGTTTCCTTATTGATTTTCATTTTGGATGATCTGTCCATGGGTGAAAGTGGGGTGTTAAAGTCCCCTACTATGAATGTGTTACTGTCAATTTCCCCTTTTATGGCTGTTAGTATTTGCCTTATGTATTGAGGTGCTCCTATGTTGGGTGCATAAATATTTACAATTGTTATATCTTCTTCTTGGATCGATCCCTTGATCATTATGTAGTGTCCTTCTTTGTCTCTTCTAATAGTCCTTATTTTAAAGTCTATTTTGTCTGATATGAGAATTGCTACTCCAGCTTTCTTTTGGTTTCCATTTGCATGGAATATCTTTTTCTATGCCCTTACTTTCAGTCTGTATGTATCTCTAGGTCTGAAGTGGGTCTCTTGTAGACAGCATATGTAAGGGTCTTGTTTTTGTATCCATTCAGCCAATCTGTGTCTTTTGGTGGGAGCATTATTCCATCTACATTTAAGGTAATTATCGATATGTATGTTCCTATTCCCATTTTCTAAATTGTTTAAGGTTTGTTATTATAGGTCTGTTCCTTCTCTTGTGTTTCTTGTCTAGAGAAGTTCCTTTAGCATTTGTTGTAAAGCTGGTTTGGTGGTGCTGAACTCTCTCAGCTTTTGCTTGTCTGTAAAGGTTTTAATTTCTCCATCAAATCTGAATGGGATCCTTGCTGGGTAGAGTAGTCTTGGTTCCAGTTTTTTCTCCTTCATCACTTTCAGTATGTCCTGCCACTCCCTTCTGGCTTGTAGGGTTTCTGCTGAGAGATCAGCTGTTAACCTTATGGGGATTCCCTTGTGTGTTATTTGTTGTTTTTCCCTTGCTGCTTTTAATATGCTTTCTTTGTATTTAATTTTTGACAGTTTGATTAATATGTGTCTTGGCGTATTTCTCCTTGGATTTATCCTGTATGGGACTCTCTGTGCTTCCTGGACTTGATTAACTATTTCCTTTCCCATATTAGGGAAGTTTTCAACTATAATCTCTTCAAATATTTTCTCAGTCCCTTTCTTTTTCTCTTCTTCTTCTGGAACCCCTATAATTCAAATGTTGGTGCGTTTAATGTTGTCCCAGATGTCTCTGAGACTGTCCTCAGTTTTTTCATTCTTTTTTCTTTATTCTGCTCTGCAGTAGTTATTTCCACTATTTTATCTTCCAGGTCACTTATCCGTTCTTCTGCCTCAGTTAATCTGCTATTGATCCCATCTAGAGTACTTTTAATTTCATTTATTGTATTGTTCATCATTGCTTGTTTCATCTTTATTTCTTCTAGGTCCTTGTTAACTGTTTCTTGCATTTTGTCCATTCCACCCCCAAGATTTCGGATCATCCTTACTATCATTATTCTGAATTCTTTTTCAGGTAGACTGCCTATTTCCTCTTCATTTGTTAGGTCTGGTGGGTTTTTATCTTGCTCCTTTATCTACTGTGTGTTTTTCTGTCTTCTCATTTTGCTTATCTTACTGTGTTTGGGGGTCTCCTTTTTGCAGGATGCAGGTTCGTAGTTCCCGCTGTTTTTTATGTCTGTCTCCAGTGGCTAAGTTTTGTTCAGTGGGTTGTGTAGGCTTCCTGGTGGAGGGGACTAGTGCCTGTGTTGTGGTGGATGAGGCTGGATCTTGTCTCTCTAGTGGGCAGGTTCACGTCTGGTGGTGTGTTTTGGGATGTCTGGGGCCTTATTATGATTTTAGGCAGCCTCTCTGCTAATGGGTGGGTTTGTGTTCCTGTTTTGCTAGTTTATTGGCATAGGTTGTCCAGCACTGTAGCTTGCTGGTCGTTGAGTGAAGCTGGGTGCTGGTGTTAAGATGGAGGTCTCTGGGAGATTTTCACCGTTTGATATTATGTGGAGCTGGGAGGTCTCTTGTTGACCAGTGTCCTGAAGTTGGCTCTCCTACCTCAGAGGCAGAGCCCTGACTCTTGGCTGCAGCACCAAGAGCCTTTCATCCACATGGCTCAGAATAAAAGGGAGAAAAAATAGAGGGAATTAGTAGAAGTATGAAGAAAGAAAGAAAGAAAGAAAGAAAGGAGGGAAGGAAGGAAGGAAGAAAGAAAGAAAGAAGCAAAGAAGGAAAGAAGGCAAGAAGGAAAGAAAGGAGGGAGGGAGGAAGGAAGGAAGGAGGGAAAGAAGGAAAAAAGACAGAAAGAAAGAAGATACAGTAAAATAAAATAAAGTATAATAAAGTTATTGAATTAAAAAATACTTATTTAGAAAAAAAAAGAGACGGATAGAACCGTAGGACAAATGTTGGAAGCAAAGCTATACAGACAAAATCTTACACAGAAGCATACACATACACCCTCACAAAAAGAGGTAAAGGGAAAAAAATCATAAATCTTGCTCTCAGAGACCACCTCCTCAATTTGGGATGATTCGCCGTCTAAAGGAGGGAAGGAAGGAGGGAAGGAAGGAAGGAAAGAAAGAAAGAAAGAAAGAAAGAAAGAAAGAAAGAAAGAAAGAA